>NC_059333.1:106787500-107050000 GCF_018350155.1 Leopardus geoffroyi
AGAGGAGGTGCTGAGAATACAAAGCTGAATATTCAAAGGGTAGGGTCAACAAAGAAATAAATTATATGATACAGTAAATACCAAGATTTAATACTGCAGTATATATCACTGTTACATCAAAATTTCAAATTTAAAAATACTAGCCTCTAATAAGTCTGCAAAATATTTAAAGATGTCATTTGTTCCTTTTCTAATCTAATTATCTTTCCTTATTGTTTTTTGCAAATATCAAGTAGCATTTTCTTTAATAAAGTAACCCATTCCTTCCTCTATTGATCACTGTAAATTTCATCATAAGCTAGTTCTTTCATTCACTATAATAGAGGTAACCAAGAGCGGCAATAAAATTAAATCTGCACTGACTCCTTGAAATGCAAATTATGTAGTCCTCAAACTTCCCCTATGAATGTTTGAAATAAAATGGTAATAGTAGTAACTTCCAATATTTTGACAGGGATTTCTAGCAAAAACCAGATTCATGTGTGTATATATACACATCGTATTCACCACTAAACAAAAAGTACAAGTTGTAAAATATCATAATTTTGTTTATAGGTAAACAAAAAAGTTAAGTAATAAATGCGTAAGTATATCTGGGAAGAGAAAAAAGTATAGAAAGATGCGTACTAAATCAACACTGGATTAGTGGCAGATAAGAGAAGATACATTCATTTTTTTATCAGTTTTGACCCACTACAATGAACATGTATTACTTTATAATTTTTTAAGTGTATAGTAAAATTTTTTAAAGGGAGAGGATGTAAGTAGATAAAGTACAACATTTTCTCACAATTCACTGTAAGCATATTAGAAATGAGACATTGTTTTTAGCAATCCCAAGTTATTTACATAACTAGAAAAGTTAAGATTTTTTTATTTCTCTACAGTAATTATGATATACTTGTAGAAAGTCTGTTTCTATAAATTTTCACACACCATTTTAACATCCCATTAATAAGGAGTAAATGAAAAAAGTAAAACAGAGAGGTTGTGTGCATTGCTAGAGGTCAAACAGTAAAATCAGATTCTCCTGACTCCTCGTTCTGTGTGTGTTAAAGTTAAATACAGATGCTATGATTCTGTGGCAAATGGTAATGAGTGTGGCCAAAGACACCACTGTAACAAAGACACCCTCCATCTTAACTCCTAATGCTTTGATGGGAGAAACAGAAAACAATCCTATTGCCTCTGCTGCTAGCTGTCTCTCTCTAGTCACAGATCTTAGATCCTGAGAAAGCCGTGAAATAACTACCAGGTACCTTGTGGGATTCTTTGCAATGAAGCAGAACCTACAGTGTCCTAAACTAGAATACAAATGATAATAATAATAACATAAATAATAATAATACAATATTCAGTTACTCTGGTGGCTTCAGGAGGGGCTGACTTTCAGTAATGGGAAGTTGGGGTCGGCGGGGGCAGGTGATTTAATGCGCTTAGAATATTTACTTTATTCTATAAAGCTTTAACAAGCACATGTGCATAAAAGTTAAAAAAAATGAAGTTTATCTAGATTAAACATATATATGAGACTATTGGAAGATCATGAAAATTGCAGTACATCTTGTTATCTATTTATTAATTTTTTTAAAGATAACTGGCCACCATTTTCTCCTGGGACCATTATGTCTTAAAAATGTAACAACAGATCTTTGGAAGAGAGGGGATGGAGGGAGGGTAGAAAAAGGGCCCAAATTCATTCTGTTGGACAACTGGGTAATATTTACTAATCACTCTTTGAAGGAGCAATTTTTAATAAACTTGTAACTGATCCAAACATGTCAGAGACATGTCAGTGGCAATGGCATTGTTTCTGACTAGCATGTGAGCCAGTCCTCAGACTTAAGACCTGTAAACTGCTTAAGAAATCATGACAGTAATATGACATTAACATTTAATCCACATTAAAGATATTTTAATTTTCACACATTCATAAGACACACTTATTTGTTAAAAGAAAAGATTTATGAAATTGATCTTCCAAAAAGAAAAACTTCATGCTGTTTTATTTCATGATCACCGTTTGAAGAAAGTGTCAGTTTTAATATGCACATTTACCCTAAACCTCAAATATATATTGGCTTAGGTAAGAAAAATAAATTAAAATGCTGGGAGGAGAGGGATCTATTATGCTGAAGTCCTTATATGAGGTAATAAATATTTTTCATCAGTGTTTAATAAATATATAGACTATATCAGTAATGTCAGCGCATTTTGAGATAACTATATTCTCAAACTCATTTGGACAAATGTCAGAAACATTTTTTCAGAACACAGTGGGGAAATATTAAAATAAAACAGATATTTAAAGATGTAACAGATGGAAGACAAGTGAGTTTAGAATAGGGTTTATAACTTCTGTTTGCATTTTCTAGTTCATGTTGTATGTCAACTGAATCCTCAAAAGTATGACAATACTACATTAACTGTGTTTATCCTTGTATTAAATAAAATTATTAGTCTGTGAACTAAACTACAACAGTTTTGTTTCCAAGTTCTATGCAAAACAACCTAAAACAAAGAGGAAAGGGCTTTTATTAGGATTAGTAGTATTATTGATGAGCAGGTATAATAGCAATGGGCCTGCCTACATTTCTGGCAAGCAGCAACTATATTCTACAAACCACTGATGGGCTAAACAAGCTATTAATGACAGTTGCTTTTCAACACTTAAAATGGTCAGACTGTGTTACCTGACCACAAGGACAAGTAGGTCATCACTCTCAAATGTTATACAATATAAGAAACATAAATGAGACCTCTGTGGGGAGAAAAAACCCACAGGTATGGCTCCAGAGTTCTTTCACTATTCAACTATTAATAGAAAGCAAATCCCACTTAAAGTAGTAAACACTTGTAACCCTTTTTACTAAAAGATTTATCATCACTTATTTAATTTTCTACCTAAGACTGAGCAAGGTATTATTAGTCCTAGTGTCCAGCTTTAGCCCTGAAATATAGAACTTAACATCTGGAATCAAAAAATGGTCCCTCTGTTACTCTTGCAGAGATAGACAACAAATTTTTGTCCTTGTATAAACCTGTGGAGTGTCCATCTGTCTGGGTTTATGAACACCAACCTATCATTTATAGGCTGCAGAATCATACTCAATGGGTATATGGGGGAAGCCTCTAGATTCGTCATCACATGCAGAGGACCTTGTTCACTGGATACAGGTCTTTCAAGTCAATGCCTTTCAATGTAACTTTCTTCCTGGTGGCCCCTGGACTAGCAGCTTTATCTCTCTCTTGGGAGCTTGCTAAATGGAGAATCTCAAGTCCCACCCCAGACCCAGAGAATCAGAACCTGAGTATAAACAATATTTCCAGGAGACTCATACGCACGTTCAAAAGAGTGAAGGACTGACCGAAATCCCATGTCCCCCCACCTCCAATTATTTGACTCTTCAGAAAAGTGAACACGGGGAGCCTTAGAAACATCATAGTGATCAGGATAATTCACTTCATTCCCCGCCAAAGGGGGGCACAGCACAGCAGTCCTTTCAAGTCTGAAATAACCTACAGACTATTTTGAACAAAAAAAGTGACAATTTTTCACATAGTTCAACCTAATATATTCTGATCTCAATGCCTCTTCCCAGAGAAAAGGATAGCATTATTTTTATAGTTTGCTAATGAAACAATAGCTATATTGTAATCAAATGGCAACACTTTATCTACAGTATGTTTTCTATAATTATAAAAATTAAAATGTAGAAATCCCACTTGACTGCATTAAAAACACTCTAAACAGTAAATGTTTTAGTCCCCATTAAGTAGTTCAATAACTACTCACTGCATTATCTAGAATTTTAAAACATAAGATGGTAGAAAAATATGGAGTCAGGTCCCTCTGACATAGCAGAAGGGAGCTTAGAGTTAATTTTCTACACCTTTAGAGCATCATTAATAAAAAAAAAAAAAAAAAAAAAAAAAAAAGCCAGGAGCAACATCACCTAATAACCACCCACCTCCACTCCTTCAGCCCTTCTGTGTTAACAGACATATATTGGGATCATAACCAGAGGTCTTTAATTTGTATAGGATTCTTTACCAAATAAAAAGTATTATTTAAGTTAATTATGAAATCTAACTAAGCATAACATTATAAGCAGTGTATCCACTCATTTCTAAGTCTTTAAATAGATATGGTCAATGAGCTCTTTGAGATGTTTTGTGTTTAATTCTGCAGACAATTCCTGCAGGATTCCCATAGGAGGACTACTCAGGATTCAAAGTCTACTCAACATTGATTTCCAACATTTTCCATTGTGAATTTCTCTTTGAGGTAAAAATGTTCACAGAGCCCTCCCCATCCTGATAGGAATCATAAGTTTAATACATAAACTAGAAGCACAAACAAAAAATTATCCCCAGTAAAACAAAGTACAACACTAAAGTTCCAAAATAGTGAACACAGATCTAGGGTTTGGTGTCACCACAGCACCAGCTAGAGGGAAGGGGCTTGAAAGTGAGTGGAACTTAAGTGGCAGCCTCAGGAAGCACTGCTTCTCGGAGAAAATCAGATAAATACGTGACAGTGACAAGAAAGAAGAAAGTAAGAATAAACAAACAGCTAAACAGAAATAAAACATGCCAACCCTTTCATCCCTGCCACACCCCACCATTGGCCATTAAAGAAAGTACATTTGCTTTACTACAGAAGCAGGTACCCTTGAACTAGGAGCCTTGTCTACAAAATGTCTAGAATTTTCAAAAGAAAGGAAGAAAGGAAAGGAGGAAAGAAATCAAATCAACCCCATATAAAGCTACTACAAGAAGCAGTAAACAGTAAATGTAAATCAAAACATTTCAACAGATAAAAATTCTTCCCTTAAAATCAACCCAAAGCACAAGGCTTATTCGGACAAATAACAATTAAGAAAACCGAGAACATTCAGATATTCAAAAAATAAGAATAGATATTCTTATAAGAAATATATAATTTTATATATAATATATATAATATATAATATATATAATATATATATTATTATATATTATAATATATATAATTATTATATATATTATAAATTATATATTTATTTATATATATTTATTTATTTTATTATAAATAAATATATATTTATTTATTTATATATATTTATTTATTTATATATATATATAAAATTATAAATATATAATATATTTTATATATAATATATAATTTTCTTATAATAAGAAAAACTATTTCAGAAGTGAAGAATAAATTATAAGGTATCCAAGGAAGAATAAATTTGAATGAAAATTTGCTAAGAAATAGTAAATGAAACCAGGCAAACTAGTTCTTAGTTGTTGGAAAACAAAGTAAAGTAGTACAAAAACTCAAAAAGACTGAAATAGAAGATGAGCAAAGAAAGATTCTATATATAATTATATAGAAAACATGTATAACTGGAATCCCTGAAAAAGAAAACAAAACAATGGAACAGTTAATATTTAGTATTATAATCCAAAAAGTTATTTCCAGAAGTGAGAAAACTTAGGTCTACATATGAAAACAAAAACCCAAAAGTAGTCAGAAATAATCAACTTTGAGAATCATCCTAGTAAAACAAGGACAATGAAAAAAATGGCAATGCCTCAAGGCAAAAAAAAAAAAAAAAATCAAGTAATATGCAAGGTTAAGAAAATAAGGCTAGTGCCACAAATATCAAGAGCAGGATAACATTTTCCAGAAAGTCAAGGGAAAAAACTGTAAGTCAAGGATTTTATGTCCAGTCAAACTGTCATTCAAATAGTAAAACCATAGAGAAACAGCTTAGAATGTGCAAGATCTCAAGGAATACTGTACACAGGAGGCTGTCCTGAAGAATATACTAGATGAGTTACACACAAAACAGGGGACAAGGAGGGAAACATCAGCAAACAAGCTGATGGTAAATATGTAATACGGTTAATTTTAGAGGTGATTCTAAAAAAAGGTGACAGCATGGATAGACAGTATGCAAACATCGCGTATTCCAACAGAGTAGCAAGAATACAAGAAGAAATGGGAGGAAAATGAGGAAAGCAAAGTACAATAGGAGCACTGGCTATTACAAAGATAACAGGTGGGAAGTGAGGGATGCCATTTAAAAGGTTAAGTAGGAATAAGGGATAGTAAAAGCATTATACATTATAAAAGATATAAATATAAAGGTAACCCCTAGAAAAAAACCACAAACCTTTCTAACTTAACAACAATAATAATAATAGCTCTTCAGAGACAATTCTCCATAGGTTCTGCACACCTTATATCAGCCAATAGCCTTTCTTCAGAACTATCTTTTCAAAGATGTTTGTATAGTAAAGTCTTGGAAGATATAGACTCCCCCTTGATTGGATCAGGCAGTTCTGCTACCAAATTAGGATACTAAAGGTAATGTTTTTCTCTTGGGCAAAGTTTGGGCCAATTTTCTGTCAGCTCCTTAAAGAATATTCCCTCAGCTACGACACAAACCCACTGTATGCACCATCACCCCTTGGTACTTGTATGTCAAAGGGAACCTATATAACCATGTATTATGTGCTACCTTTGGTGCTGTTAGTAATACAAGAGCTGTGTCTCTGACCCAGAAATCTCATGTCCTCTGCCAGCATCTATTAAAGTGTGGCAGGCATATAAGTAGGCTAAAATCTCATACCCTTAATAAAGAAGACACACAGAGAAAAAGAAATATAGTAAATATAATGATACCCACAGTAATTACGGAGTGATTTCCAAGACAGAGAAAAAAAAAAAAAAAGCAAGTACAAAAAAATACAATGTGCTACATTTTGTAAGACAGAGGAAATAGGAATAATACACACATATACATATATGTACATATATGCTTTATTTCACAAGAAGATGCATAAGAAGAATAAATCAGAGGCCACCTATAAAGGACAGAAGAGAACAAGCTAGAAAGAAAGGGGATGACAGCTTTCTGAGAGATGTATTATATATAGTATTTTGACTTAGTATAATATTTTGAATTTTGGAAGCACGTTAACATATCCAACCATACAATTAAATCAACAAGAATGGGGACAAAGGCACCTAAAATTGAATACAAACAGAAACACATGCATGCAATCATATTTCAAATGAATTACCTAACTACACTCAAGGGGGAAAAGAACTCTTGAATAAACTTGAAATAAACTGGAATAAACTCTTGAAACAAATCTTGAACTCTATTAAGTTTTAACTTTCGTAAGATATGATTGTAGCAATTTCAAAACTATTTTGCATGTATTACATAATTGAGCAAATGGGTAAATATATTGGTGTTGTTAGGAGTCACAGTTCTCACTGTGAATAAAGGGAAATACAAATGTGAAATGAGGAACAACAAGGAAGAATTCTGTGGTTTGGATTGAAATTGGAGATGTTAGTCAGACTCATAATTTCTTAAAATTACCTACCTCTCAGAGCACCTGGGTGGCTCAGTCGGTTAAGGGTCCAACTCTTGGTTTTGGCTCAGGTCATGATCTCACAGTTCATGAGACTGACTCCCACCTTGGGTTCTGCACTGATAGCGTGGAGTCAGCTTGGGATTCTCTCCCTCTCTCTCTCTCTGCCCCTCCCCCACTTGCATACTCTCTCTCTCTCTTTCTCTCTCAAAATAAATGTAAAATAAACTTTAAAAAAATACCTATCTAAGCATCTAAGTCCCAAATATCAACCTACCTACCTACCCACCCACCCACCTATCTATTTAATCTAGGACTAAAAAGTCCAAGAAGTAATGAAATCCCAGAGACAGTGGACATATCACATGTCCAGACCTTGATTCATAAATACCATTCCCCTCTAAATGAAATAGGGTAATTTGAAGAAATAGCTGATTTCATGAGTAGGACAGGGAAGGTTTCAAATGAGCCTGGAACATCTTGTTGTGCCAGAAAATAAAGAAGTGTTTTTAAAAAAAGATGGGGTATGTAGAAACGATCCAAAAGCCATCTTGAAAGGATACTCCCTGGACAAATCTGGGACAAGAAGCATCAAAATAAATCAGAAAAGTAATGGATAATAACCTATTTAATAAGGGGCTCCTGGGTGGCTCAGTCGGTTGAGTATCTGACTTTGGCTCAGGTCATGATCTCACTGTTCGTGGATTTGAGTCCCGTGTCGGGCTCTGTGCTGACAGCTCGGAGCCTGGAGCCTGCTATGGATTCTGTGTCTCCCTCTCTGCCCCTCCCCTGCTCATGCTCTGTCTCTGTCTGTGTCTCTCTCTCAAAGAATAAGTAAAATTAAAAAAAAATTTTTTTTAAATAACCTATTTAATAAAATAAATATCCATGAGTCCTTGTTCACAATAAATAGAGAAAACAAGAAATACAGGTGGGCTCTTCTTTAAAGTCGAATGCTGACTGCTAAATATGGGAGGCAGTGGTAGAAAATCTCCATTTTACAATCATCAGGCAAAAATCACCAATGGATGATGAGGCACTGACCTTCAAAGACCCTGTCTAGAACTTTCAACACACACAGGCTTTATGAGTAGCAGACAAGTTTGTGAAAAGAAAAATAAAATAGGATTGGGCAATATAGTAAAAAATTTAAGCAAAGAATGACATGCTGGACAGTTCCCAGGAGAAGGTAGCAACACAGGAAAAAAGAAATGATAAAACAAAGGCTGAATTGAGAGTTTGAGAGATTGTGACAAATCAATGAGATCAGCCCTTGAAGAGATTCCAGGGCAACACAGTCCACCTACCCTACTCTTTTCTCTCCCCACATCTTTTCCTTTCTAGTGTTACAAGAAGAGTCCATAAACACAGAATACAATAGTAGTACAACCGTGCATGTGTCCTTGTGGCAAGTATAATATGATGCATGTCATTTTTCTTAGCTTATTTTTTTTTTTTTTTATTTTTAAAAGACCTTATTTTAATGCAATCTCTACACCCAAGATCAAGAGTTGAATGCTCCACTGACTGAGCCAGCCAAGGACCCCTTTCTTAGCTTACTTAAATTTATACTTGCTTCTACCCTCTCTTAGAGCAATTTTAATTCTCTATGATAATATAAATAAATTTTAAAAAACAGAAAATGATGGAAACATAAAAAAGAAATTAATACCACACATGTGGAATGTTCTTAATTTTATACCATATACTTTTAAAGATCATAATCTATTGATTTAGCTACACAGCCAATTCAAAGAAGGGCTACAAGTGCTAGGTGGTAAGGGCTGTAAGTATCTTCTCAGCTGGAAACTGAGGAGACACAAACCTACAGAGCCCAGAGCTGCTAGACAGACAGGTTTCATTAATGCTCAAATAATAAATTCTTTTTTTTAATGTTTATATTTTTTGAGAGAGAGAGAGAGAGAGAGAGACAGACAGACAGACAGACAGACACAGAATCCAAAGCAGGCTCCAGGCTTTGAGCTGTCAGCACAGAGCCCGATATGGGGCTCGAACTCATGAACCACGAGATCATGACCTGAGCTGAAGTCGGATGCTTAACCGACTGAGCCACCAGGACGCCACCCAAATAATAAATTCTTGAGTTCACTTCCATCCTAGGTAGTTGTGAAGAATATCACTGACTTTACAGGACAGTAGTGCACAAGGCAGTATGATATGTATATAGGTGTGTGTATATAGGATATTATGTTACATGTTAATATATTCATGCTATTGTTAATAGTTCCCACTCAGTGGGTCAATTTTACAATGTCAAGCTATAGAGTCTTTTGAACAATCTAAATAAATGCATTAAAATTATCTACTTCACTACCTGTTGTATTAATCCTGCCTCTCTTATCCTAAAATACATTATCTTTGAAATATATTTGATGTGTATGACCCAGATGAAAATGAAATATAACTTAGGATCAAGAATAATTAATAATTACTCCTGACTTTAATAAGTAGCTATGTTTGATCAAAGGTTTTAAGCGTTTTTAGTTGGAAAACTCTTTCTTCAAATAAAATCTTATTTTAAAAATTTAAAAATGTACAAAATAACTAAAAGTGAAACCATTCTGATTAAAGTGGGCAGTGGCAGTCTGGAGTGCCACCTGCTTTGGGGAGCTTTCCTGGCAACCCAAGGCTGTTAGAAAACCAGTGCTGAATAAGATTATAAGTAGAGTATAAATGCATGAAATAATCACTGAAGATGAGTTCATACTAGTAAATATAAAAAAATATAAAATTTAAACTAAAATAATTAATTATTATTTACTGAGGCATATGAAACAAGAAATATGAAGTCTTTTCAATAAATAGCAATTTATAAGTGAGTATAAAAGCTCATTCTGGCACAATGGTAGCTGTTTTTCCTTGTTGTAAGCCCCCAACCGATACTGGAATTTGTTTTAGATTAACATTTTTATTCTAATGTCCGTATTTCCTAAATATATATGCCACTATGAAGTGACAAACTGGGATTCAGGAAATAATTTCAAATAATAACAGTGTTATTTACTTACTACTAATCTGGACAAACATATAGTTCAAATATTCTAAACAAGGTTGTTACATATAGCTTCTTAATAATTAATCTGTACTTATTAAGACCATTTTTTTTAAAGTCTAGCTTTCCTCAGTTTTCTTTAGCTGTTGAAAGGAAAACTAAAAACCCCTTCCAACTCTAAAACTACTATACGTCAAAATGAAGCTGGCTCTTGCTACTGTTTGTTTTAGTGGGAGCAAACAAAAGCACATTAATAGTTAACAAAGCTACAATAGGATATAGGAATGAAGTCTCGCATTAAAAAAGTACTTAGATTGTATTTACAAAAGAATCTCTATCATTAATTATTCAACATTTGGATTTGACCAGAAACCAGAGCATGACTTTATAATGCTCTGTTTAAATGAACTACTTAATGTTGTAATGAACACTCAATGCAGTGAGCTAAATGAATTTTGGACCTGGTATAACACAACAGTTTCTCTAATTTTTTGATCAATGGACAGATTCTAAGGTTAAGTCAGTCTGAATTTCATTTGTACTTTAAAAATGTTTACTTAAACCAAAAATTCCGCATCTCAATTATTTTATATTCTAAAACGGAATGTAGTTTAAACCGATGCATTATTCATAAAGCAGAGACATCAGGAAAAACAAAGCTGTGCCCTTCTTTCAAAGCCGTTAAATTGCTAAAACATACCATATTTATGCATGCAATATTTGATTGTGTTTTTCTTAAAACACAAGCTTGTTTTTGTCAGATCAAGATATGCCAAAAATTCTACACCAAACATTTTTGTTTATAATTAAAGCAATCATCAATCCAAGGATTGTCATCCATTTTATTTCATCTCTACATCAAAAAAAAAAAAAAAAAAAAGTAATTTAAAAAAATTTTAAATTCCCTTGAAATGATAAGATAAATGAAAATGTAAGTGCCTTCACATAATAACAGTAAGCTGACCCTTTGGGAAATGGTTGACTTTCTCAATACAAGGTATTCAAAGCTCATTCAAAAGTGTTCATTTAGAATGCAGATATCAAAGATGATGCAAATGTTCAAGAGAAAATTAGAACTTACCAGATGTTCTAATCCAGCTTTGATGTTTCCGGATTCCCTAAAATAGAAAAATAAAAGTTCTAAATAGTTGCTAAACACTTGTCTGCTATAATTTACATTTACCTCAAATATGTTTTATAAAACCTTATGATTTTTTCATATATCTTCACTAATGTTCACAATAACACTGGTTTGAAGGACAAAACAATTTCCATCAAAAGGAAACAAATAACTTATTTACATCTAATAGTACTACCACTAAAACTGGTAATCCACTAACAGAATGTTTCAGATTTTTCAGTAAGCAGAGAACAAAAGGAACTCAAGTGTACTATTATTTTACTACTCACAAAACATCTATTTATTTCACAATAGCCCTTTCATTAGAATTTGTTTTCTCCAACATTTATTACAAAATGTTTATACAGATTCTATCTACCACCTAGATTCTACAATTGACATGTTACTTTTTTTGCTTTATCAAATATCCATCCACCAATGGTTTCATTTTTATATAAAAAAATATACACATAAAGAATACGTTTGTGATTATATAGCTAAGTAACTAAATATTAACAAGTTTTTCCCTGACATTAATTTTATTAACTTAGTGCACTACAAATCAGGACCTGTTGTAATAGTAAAAAACAAAATCTCATCAAATAAGACACAAACATCAAATATCATGATATATTTTAAATATTTAACTTCTTGCTTTTCACTGTAAAAGGACTGCTGATGGAACTAAGTAACAAAGATAATTTAAATATATATTTGGTAAAATGTGGCTAATAATTGGATTTTTTCCCTTGATTCTGGTTTATACTAGTTTATTAGTCACAAACGGACTTAGAATTTCTTCACTCAGACCAAGTAGTATTTTAATTCCATCATAAATACCAAGCTTTGTATTTTTAATATGAAAATATAACTTATACTACATTGCGGAAAATAATTATGAAACATCCAACAACAGTATTGCATTCATGATGTTTAATCTTTCCCTCACACCTCTTTCTTTCTCTAAAGGGGCCCCAAGTTTACTTTTCTTCTCCTTATTTCTATCTCCAATTTTCTCTGCCAAAAATATACTTACCTGTTTCCTTTGTCTTGTTACACAATCTTTCCAAATTTCCCTATCGTTTTCCCCTTCAGATCGGCTGCCTGAAAACTATACTCATGGCTTCCAACTTTTGCTCTCACTGCCCAGTCTGACATACTGAGAATAAATTACAACATCTACTGATTAGGACTCATCTTTAGCCATTCTCTTCTCTACTTTCTGCTTCTGGCAATCGTATCAATACTATATATTCAACGCTTAAAAATGTAAGGATTTCTGAAACTCATTCTTTGGATGCAGTCCTAATGACAAATGACAGGAATACATTGTAGAGATATTTAATTGTATACGTACATAAATAATTATTTTTAACTTTATTGTTATCAAGTTAATTCATTTACTGGAACTAGAAGTCAAATAAATATTTATGTTTTCATAAGGACATTTTCATACAGTCACTGTAACTTGAAATTTAAACAAAAAAATAATGCATATAGTGAAAAATCTGACAGTGCAATATGTGTGTGCACGCACAACAATACAATTAAGTCTTCCTCCCACCACTGACTCCCAGTTCTTAATCAGATATTAGCTCTTTGTCTTTCTAACGATATTCTAGGTGTGTGTGTGTGTGTGTGTGTGTGTGTGTGTGTGCGCGCGCGCGCACGCGTGCATCCTTCTTCTCGGTTTTTTTTTTTTTAACCCAAACAGAAGCCTACTATACTCAGTTTTGTACCTTCACTTGGCAGTCTAACTTGAAGTTTGCACTATATGACATGCATCTACTTCATTTTGTCCCCATGGCTACAATGTCACGTAATGGTTCTTATTAGAAAATAACACTGCAACAAAAGGAACAAAAACTGCTCAGATTCAAAGTACAAGTCCATAATTTACTATGAAACCACTGGGACTAGACATCCTTCATCAGAATGTTCTGGATTTTAGAAACGTAATAAGGTATAGAGAGTATATTGTATGTCATGTAACCCTGGCAGCAGGGTTTGAAGCAGCATCTCATCGTTGTCCACATAAATAATTGTGAAAGAAACACGAATGTCCACCCAACGTGGGATAAACAAAGACTAGGAATAACTTCATTTCAGGGTTGGTTTTGCTATCAATTGAGTTTGCTACGAGCTCAGGGAAAACCTCCCAGTATTTTGAACTATTTGCATTTTGGGATCAAGGATAAGAAACTGTTCTTGGGGCACCTGGGTGGCTCAGTTGGTTAAGCGTCCAGCTCTTAATTTCGGCTCAGGTCGTGATCTCACCATTTGTGGGATCGAGCCCCATGCCGAGCTCCATGCTGACAGCACAGAGCCTGCTTGGGACTCTCTCTCTCCCCCTCCTCTGCTTGTTCTCTCTCTGTCTCAAAATAAATAAACTTAAAAAAAAAAAAAAAAAAAAGGTTGGTTAGAGTATTGCTTTGTTATATTTCCAAGTGATTCTTATTTAGGAAATAGGCATTTTGGATAATACACCTGAATGAAAACTAGGGATCATCCTTGACACATGCCCTTTCCTCCACTACCAAATGTAAGCAAATGTAATCAACCACAGAGTAGAGTCTTGGCCATCTAACATCCTTAATTACCATTTTGATTTAGCTACTTCTTTCTATCCTCAGAGTACCTACTTTATTTTAGGCCATCATCTTTTCTCTCCCAGGCTACTGCAAAAGCCTCTTGATGGGTCCCGATGGCTCCTGCCTTGCCCCACGTCAATTCATTCTCCATAATACAGCAAGATCTTCCTAAAATGTAAGCTTGATCATGTCATTCCCTTTTTAAAAACCACAATATCCTACTCCACTCTAGTTCACTTATTCCCTCTGTTATCTTGCCAAAGCTACATCACAAAGACTGTGACGGCAATAGCCATAAGAAATTATTAACCTGGCTTCCCTTACCACTAAACCACTTGCTCTCTCCACCTGAAATACTGCTCTTCTAGTCTTTCCTTACCTAGCTTAAAAACAAAGACAAAACAAAACAACAACAACAACAAAATATCCCTAAGGACTCAATCCATTTTCCCTTCCTCACAAAAAAACTAATCAACTCTTCCCATGTGTTCTCATCACATAATTTACCTCACTTTACTATTAATACCTATTTACTTTCCCACTGACACCACTAAAATGTCCCAATGACACCCTGAGAACATGGATTGCATCTGTAAAATTTTTATATCCCAGCACCCAATACAGTGCCTGCATCGGAGTATGTATTCACCTAATAAGGATCTGACATCTAAACACGAAGACAAGGTTGAATGGAGAATCAGTAGCAACCAGTTCAGGTCCCTGAGAGGTTCTACCCGGCCCTACTCTATCTCCACTCCACACAAGAGAGCAAGGCCAACTGCAACAGTGAGCAGTTGTGTGGGAAAGTAGTGTTAAGAGTTGTTTGTATGTGTGTGGTGTGTGGTTGTTTTGTTTTGGTTTGTTCTATTTTGTTTTTGAAGGAGTATGAGGACAGTATGGAAAATGTAGCTGACAGAGGCCAAAGTACAATGCTAGAGGCTTCACACACTAGTTTTTAAATTATCCCAAAGAAGCACACGTCAGATCTGAGATTTTACCCCTCTCTCTAAAGTTATTAGCCAAGGCAGCTGATTGTTGCAAAGAAATAAGAGAAGTCTATAAGGTAAACTGTATGAACTCTGAGGGGAATAAGCACAGGAATAAAAAAAACAACAAATGAGCAACCTCATCCAGAGGAAAAAAGAACAAACTGGGCAAGAGTATACTGTAAGCATACTAACATCTTTAAAGATAAAAGGTTTTTAGAAACTGAATACCAAAATAAACAGTTATGAAGAAGAATCAATATGAGATAGCAGGTACTAAAAATACGGGAGTTTGAGGGGGTGTCTGGGTAGCTCAGTCTAAGGCTAAGTCTCTGTCTTAGGCTCAGGTCATAATCTCACAGTTCATGAGTTTGAGCCCGGGGTCGGGCTCTCTGCTGTCAACGCAGAGCCCATTTCAGATCTTTGCGCTCCCTCTTTCTCTGCCCACGCCCTGCTCATGCTTCCTCTCAAAAATAAATAAATATTAAAAATACATATATTTCAAAAATACAGTTGTTTGAAATAAAGAACTCCGAGGACAAGTTGAAAGCATAATAGCTACAGAGAATAAGCTGATGACCTGGTACACTGGGTGGAGCTCTCCCAGAAAGCACAGGAAAGGGATGAAAAGACAGAACAAATAAGAGATAAGAATACAAGTGTCAACATCTATATAATATGGGAACGCTAGAATGAAAGCAAAGGCAAAATAGGAGAGAAAATATATTTGAAGAAATAATGACAAAAAATTCCCAGATATAAAATCTTAGACTGAAAGGGTACAAAGAGTAGTGAACAGGATAGTTCAGAGAAAATCCACAGCAAAGCATAATATAAGGATAATTAAGACTGCTATAGATCAAGAACAAAGGCTAAAGCTTCCAGAAAGAAAAAGCATACCTCTCCGTACAGGAAGAATAACACTGACATCAAATGTCTCAACACTACTGCTGGAGTATAAACTATGGAGTATGAACTTCCAAGACAAAGTGTTAAAGGAAAAGGACTGTGAACCTGTAATTTTGATACTGCTAATAGTTATTATTTAAATTGAAGAAAAAATAAATTCTCAGCATGCAAGCTTTCAGGAAATTCACTACACAAAGACATTATTTGAAAGAAGTTCTAAAGAATGTAACACAGTAAGAAGACAAGTAAATTCAGGATGAAGCAACCAGACAGGCAAGTGAAGGTTGGATTAGAACATAGTAATTATTGTATTCTAAGCAATTAGTGACTACAAAGAAAACTAAAGAAAGTTCACCCAAATGAGGTGGAAACAAAATGCCAGAGAAGATTCTCAGATTGGGTAAGAAACAAAATCCAGCAATGTGTCATTTACAAGAGATACATAAAACAAAAGGATTCAGAAAAGTTTCCAAAAAAGGGAGAGTAAAAGATACAACCAGGCAAATTTGAACCAAAAGAAAACTGGGGTAGTAAGTTTCATGACAAAATATATTTAAGCAACTCCTCCTCCAAATAACATACCTACATATATATCTTTTGAGATATATAAATATATATATATATATATATATATATATATATATATATGTGAAAAAGGACATTCTATTCTAGTAAAAGACATAATAGATTAAGAAATGTTTATTTATGTCCAGAAGGTTTACATATTCCTAAAATTTAATATGTATCATAGATTGCGACACCAAAATTTCAACAAGTTTTCTATGAAAATCAATTTTCTTTAGTCTTACTTTGGGCAGAAAGACAAGGAAAAGTGGCCACCTCAAAACAACACAAATAAAACATCATGAGTACATAAACTCTACACAAGACAGCATGATATATAACCCTGGCTTCAGAAGCAGAATACCTAAACTCAAATTTAAGCTGTACTACAAAACAGTTGCATGAGCTTGGTAACAATCCAACTTCTCTGAGCTAAGACTGTCCACCAATGATATGAAGACTCTGTTAACACTTGCCTTACTAATGCAGACGGGGGCTGTGAAAAAAAGAAGATAATACATATGAAGGAACACTATAAACTGTAACGTACTATAGAAATCTGTTTTTGTAATACATATTTAAATACAAGTCTTAAAGTGGCTCCAAAAGTCTTAATAAAATTTTTTTAAATAGAGAGGCAAGATCCAAGACATTG
This sequence comes from Leopardus geoffroyi, assembly GCF_018350155.1. Classification (NCBI taxonomy): domain Eukaryota; kingdom Metazoa; phylum Chordata; class Mammalia; order Carnivora; family Felidae; genus Leopardus; species Leopardus geoffroyi. The sequence goes on from NC_059333.1 coordinate 106,804,719, forward strand.
ACATAGGGATCTTGCAACAAATGGTATAAACTCTGTCCTCTTTAGTGGTCTGTCTCTTGGGTTGTCCCTGTCATGACTTCATCAATATTTGTGCAACTCCTTTTGCCCTGTGCTGAAAGCAGACTTAATTCAATTATAGGTCTCAAAACTGATAAAATGGTCTTGAAGTGGAAAATGGGAAGAAATTATTGGCAAATGAATAAAGATTTGTATCGAACTAACACACAGGAGTACAGCAGGTCTTTTTTTAATCATTCCCTGTCTTAAATCTTCTGGGAACCATGAGTTTCCCTTCCCCTCATGCAGCACATCGATTTCTGAATTAGACTGCAATATTAAATAATTAATATACTTGCCATGATTGATGTTTTGCATTAGTTGAATATTAGGTTATCAATCAAAATCCACTTGGTTTAATGTAATAATATTGAAAAAGTGTCACGGGCTGTTCATCCAATTTGTAGTTGAGGCAGCACAGATAGTAATGTTGACATTACACGAGGCTCTAAAGCAGGAAATGCAGTACTGGGCTCAACATGTATGAGGCAGACATTTTGAAACTAACTGGGATGAGGCTGAGGTTGTCCTAAATAAACCTGGTGGCACCTGTCAGCTCCAATATTAGGTCTCTTTTGAGCATAAAGATGCCATGCATCAATCATACCATGGCAGGCAAGAAAAAATTTAAAAAGAAGTATACTAATTTAACTTTGTGGCACACATTTCATTATTTTGCCAAAGGAAGCATGTTCTAAATCCAGAAATTGTTGCTATGTTAAAGCTTATAGCCTCTCAGGAAATATCTAAACAAACAAAGATTTTTTTAGAACTAGGAACAATATTACACCAAAGTGATAATCCAGGTTTTATAATGGTCTAAGGGAATCAGGTCAAAGAGTCACAATTAACAATAGTATTTGTGAAAAACTCTATTCCTTCTGATGAAGGCATTATTCCTTATTCTCCATATTTTGCATGTATATTTGCAAAATATGTTTAAATTTTTAAAAAGTACTTGCTTGTCCCAGTAAAAGTAAATGATTTTTCTCATTCCTTATTACATCTGAAATCTATTATGGATTTGTTTATAAAAGTAACAGTTTGGGGTGGGAGGGAGGGGAGGGTGGGTGATGGGTATTGAAGAGGGCATCTTTTGGGATGAGCACTGGGTGTTGTATGGAAACCAATTTGACAATAAATTTCATATATTTAAAAAAAAAGAAGCTCAAATATATGACTATAAAAAAAAGTAACAGTTTAAAAATAAATTAAATAAATAAAAGACATCCAAAGAAAAGTGACTCTTTTAGGTGGAGAGTAGAAAAGTTAACAAAATAAATATAAATCAAAGCCATTTCATAAGGCAAGCCAAAATCCAGAGGGTATTTAGTTATAAAATACTCAGAAACCATAATGAAGGTAACTAACTAAAGTAGCACTAAGTATCATTTCACTGAACAAGTCTTTAAGAAATAAAAGATTAAACATATTTATGTATTATCCCATATAAAATGTACACACACATTATGGAAAACAGAGTAATTCCTAAATAAAAAATTTTACAGGTTTTTTTTTTGTCATGAACTAAGTATATTATCCACTTCTAAAAGATTACTGTGCTGTAGTTTCCTATAGTTATATGATGAGAGTCTTATCAAAATTTTATATCTCTTTCATAAAGCAAAAATCTACATGAGGTTTTTGTCTTTTTTTTATGTAATGGCAGACAAGGTTTTTAAAATCCTGACTTACAAATAAAAAAAATCTATATCTCCCATCTCAAATAATCACTAATAATTTTTACATGTGTATGTATGCATCAAATGTTATTAACAAAAAATTTAGTAATATATATTAATAAGAAAACCATGGGTTCAAATTCCAACTCCACTACTTACTAAATAACTTTGTCAAGTTATGGATCTTCTCTAATTTTTTCATTCTTTTATTTTTTTTCAACGTTTATTTATTTTTGAGACAGAGAGACAGAGCATGAACGGGGGAGGGGCAGAGAGAGAGGGAGACACAGAATCGGAAACAGGCTCCAGGCTCTGAGCCATCAGCCCAGAGCCCGACGCGGGGCTCGAACTCACGGACCGCGAGATCGTGACCTGGCTGAAGTTGGACGCCTAACCGACTGCGCCACCCAGGCGCCCCTAATTTTTTCATTCTTAAATTCAAATAAAGGATTAAAAAAAGAATCAGCATGTATATAGAAGTTACTCAGTAAAGACTGATTCAATATGACAGACCAATAATGAACCAATGAGTGCATTCCACTTTCAAAATCAAGAAATATCTTTATAGATGTTAGCTTTTTAAAAAAATTTTTTTAAATGTTTATTTATTTTTGAGAAAGACAGTGTGATGAGAAAGGGGCAACAGGAGAGGGAGACACAGAATCCGAAGCAGGCTCCAGGCTCTCAGCTGTCAGCACAGAGCCCGACGTGGGGCTTGAACCCACAAACCGCAAGATCATGCATGACCTGAGCCTAGTCCAACGCTCAACTGACTGAGCTACCCAGGCGCCCCTTACAGATGTTAGCTTTTTAAATCACCTCAAAATCTGTTCCAACTGTAATACCTATAAATGAAAGTCAGTCTACTTTTCAAATAACAAATACATATAAAAAGCTTAGCCCAATGGCTAGCATACAATAAAAATACCATGTATATCCCGATACAAGCACATTCTAACCTGATCTCTTTGAAAGGAGCAGAATGATAAAGTGTGTTGAAAAAGTAAACAAAAATAATTTCTCAATTACCTGATGTTTTTTACATTTTAATCCCAATAAGAAACATACAGAATATCAGCTCTAAGTTCCAAAAACATCTTTCCGGAATTCTCAATTTCAACTTACCAGTTTGGTTAGAATTCTTAGCATTTTTCTCCTGATTAGAGAATAACTTACACATCACTGGCTCAAAATGTATATTCTTATGTTACTGCAGTTCAGTATTTTTTACAAGTAAGTTTTTATCTCCTGTTTGCAATAAATTATGTTCTAGAACTTACAAATCATTTGCACAAACAACTGTAGCATGGTTACTGAATTTTAAATGTACTATTTTTTTTTCAAGATTCTTTAGTTAGTTTTACAAGTATAAGTGAGCATCCACTCAACATATTAAACAGCTGAGGACTTAAGATACACACTGAGCTTACTGTGACGGGAAGGTGAACACTTAAGTTGGTATGTGTCAATTAAGCCATTTACTGTCACTCACATAAACAGGTTCTAAAGTTCACAGAAATGGTATACAAAGAAAAGAAAAGAGATTTCAATGTTTTTGCAGTTGTGTGTGTTCTAGAGAACAGTTTCAGAGGAAGGAAAACTAAGAGAATTCATCATTAACATATCTGATCTAAAGAACTGCTAAAGGAATACTTCAGATACAAGAGAAATTATACTAGAAAGAGACTTGGAACAGCAAGAGTGAACAAGAGAAATAAATTTACTGAGCACCCTTATACCTATCTCCATAACAAATTCTGAGTAGATATAAAATAACAATAACATAACCAAACATCATCAACAAAAAAAAGTACAAGTATTAAGATAATTTATCTATGCCTTAGATATTTAAAACTGTTTTGTCAAACCAAGACTGTTACACAAAATAGTTAATGTCCATGCAAGGTAGGAGAATGCATGTGAACATGCTACCTTTCTGCTATTTCTCACATGCAGGATTAACATTCCTAGTCAATGACAATCCTCTTTCTCACTGAGACCACCTGTAGCTCAAGAATCTTTCTCAAGATGGTGCTCTAAGGAGTCACTACCATTTGTCTTGAGTTAGCAGGTGAGATGCAACCCATTCACCACAACCCCCTTCAATCCATGTTCTTGATCTAGCCCGAGAAGTTCAGAAAAAGGAGAAATTGCCATATGTATCATAGTCGTTGGAAAATATTTCAAAGAGGTGGGTAATTTTAGCAGTATCCTGAAGGACTGGTTGCATGTGAGCAGACTGGGTAAGTAGAAAAGAAGAGGCAGGGAGAGTGAGCTCAAAGGCCCCACATAACCTGGTAGAGGTCAAGTAAGGAGAGTATCCAGCCCAGAATAGGTGCAAGAAAAATATTACTTACAGTCTTTAATTTTAAATAATTGTTATTTTGTAAGTTTTCAGGGCCATCACGTACAATTGTGCACGTTGTTCATGAGAGAGGAAAAAAGGGAAAGAAACGGCAGTGGCAGCTAAAAGCTATATACAGTAAAACCTTGGTTTGCGAGCATAATTCATTCAGGAAACATGCTTATAATCCAAAGCACTTGTATATCAAAGCGAATTTCCCCATAAGAAATAATGGAAATTCATATGATTCATTCCACAATCCAAAAATATTCATATAAAAATGATTACAATACTGTAATGTAATATAAAGTAATAAAGACAATACAAAATATAAAGAAAAATAAATTAACCTGCATTTATCTGTGAAAACCTTCGTGGCTGGTGTGAGGGAGACGAGAAAGAGGAGGGTTACTATGTAGGATGACTTTCACTATCACTAACAGAATCACTGCTATCTGAATGGCTGAGTGGCATGGGGGCCACTGTATACCCTCACACAGATGTTCACAACAGTACAGTATTGATAAACTCTTGTCATATACTGTATTTAATTTAACTGGCAATAAGGCAGCAAGGGAAAGGGTCTATATCTGCTGGCAGCCTGACTTAGAATGAAGCAAAGCCTTCCTAAGCTTCCTTTTGTACGGAAAAGCAAAGAACTGTCCATAGGTGCTTTGAAGTGACAAAAAACACACTAGTGCCAGTTGTGGGCACCTTCCAATGTTCTGAAAAATCACTGATTTCTGCCAAACACCATGGGCTGAGACCGAGCATCTGAGCATGGCAGAGGATCACCCACAATCCCGCAGTGAGAGAGTGGGGGAGTGGAGAGAGAGGGAGAGGGAGGGAGCAAGAGGGAGGGAGAGGGAGAGAGAGAGAGAACCATTAGCTCAGTTGCAATCATGTGACATTCCGCATCACAGACTACTTACATTGCAAGACATCACTCGTTTATCAAGTTATAATTTATTAGAGGGGCTCCTGGGTGGCTCAGTTGGTTAAGCATCTGACCTCGGTTCAAGTCATGATCTGGCTCCTGAGTTTGAGCCCTGGGGTTAGGCTCTGTGCTGACAGCTCAGAGCCTGGAGCCTGCTTTGGATTCTGTGTCTCCCTCTCCTTCCCTCCCTTTCTCTCTCTCTCTCTGTCTCTCTCTCTTTCAAAAATAAATAAACATTAAAAAACAACTTTATTAGAAATGTTTGATGTCTTGCAGAACACTTGCAGTACAAGTTACTCACAATCCAAGGTTTTACTGTACACCCAAGCAGTGTATCCTGGTGTGGTACCGCATCCACAGGAAGAAGGGACATCATTTTGTAATATGCACAAAGGTGTCATATGGGCTAGCAGCAGCCCTCTAAAAAACAAATGCTTATTGTAGAAAAATTCAAAATCACATCTGGTTCCAATGAAGGAAAAAACAAAGATCACCTGAAATCCCATTAGCCAACATATTATCTCAAAATGTTTTATATTTTTCCTCCATTCTTACGCATATGCACAAATACATCAATTTTTGTCTTACAAAAATGGGATCATCAGGGCGCCTGTGTGGCTCAGTCAGTTGAATGTCTGACTCTTTTTTTGTTTGTTTATTTTTGAGAGAGAGAGAGAGAGAGACAGAGCATGAGTGGAGGAGGGACAGAGAAAGAGGGAGACACAGAGTCCAAAGCAGGCTCCAGGCTCTGAGCTATCAGCACAGAGCCTGATGCGGGGCTTGAACTCACAGAACTGTGAGATCATGATCTGAGCCAAAGTCGGACGCTTAAGCGACTGAGCCACCCCAGCGCCCCAAACTTCTGACTCTTGATTTGGTCTCAGGTCATGATCCCAGGGTCATGGAATTGAGCCCCACATCCAGCTGAGTGTGGAGTCTGCTTAAGATTCTCTCTCTCCCTCTGCCCCTCTCCCCTGCTCTCTTTAAAAAAAAAAAAAAAAAAGGATCATCATTGATTGTCTTCTGTGTAGCTTCAATTATTTCGCTACTTAATTATATATTATAAACAGCTTCTCAGGTGTTAACAAATGTATTTACATATAATTTTTTTTCTGCTAACCTACCATTCTGCTCATAGATGCACAATAAGTTAATTTATCTATTACTGTTGGACATTTGGTTTGTTTCAGATTTCTTATTCTAAATAAAACTAGGGTATAAAAATAGAATAACTGATCATTACATTTAAAACTCACTTGTAGGGGCACCTGGGTGGCTCAGTCAGTTAAGCTGCTGACTTCGGCTCAGGTCATGATCTCACGGTCCGTGAGTTCGAGCCCCGCGTCGGGCTCTGTGTTGACAGCTCAGAGCCTGGAGCCTGTTTCAGATTCTGTGTCTCCCTCTCTCTGACCCTCCCCCGTTCATGCTCTGTCTCTCTCTGTCTCAAAAATAAATAAACGTTAAAAAAAAAATTTAAAAATCACTTGTGAATTTTATGTAATGTTAATTTCACCTGAAGGAATGGGGTTAAATAATTCTTAAAAGGGGAAATAAACCAGTATATTTCATCTCTGTTCTTAAATCTAAATAATTTAAACTTACATATTTATTATATTTATATAAACATAAAGTTTATATAAATATAAACTATAAATTTATAAAATTTTATACAAAAATATAAATATATTTATGTAAATATAAACTTGTATTTAAATATAACTTAAACTTTCATTATCATTTATAATATTTTAAATTTAAATACAATTAAAAATAAACTTCTAAATAAACTAAATAAACTAAATAAAATAAACTTGGACTTAGAAAAGTCCATTATCATAAAATTGTGTCCCAACAACTTCATAAAAGCAATATCTAACTATATGGAATACAGAGTCAATAATCCTAAATAAAAGGTAACAAATATATGTAAGTATTCTATTAATGTCTTCAGTTGTTAAAATTGAGAGAAAATGCAACATGCGTATATTTTTTCCTGAGAAAAGCAAATTTTCAGTAACTCAGAAACTAATGTTTCAAGTATTAATGTCCTTTTTTTTTTAAGTTTATTTATTTATTTTTGAGAGAGAGAGCGGGCGAGCACACAAGCAGGAGAGGGCAGAGAGAGAGGGAGACACAGAATCTGAAGCAGGCTCCAGGCTCTCAGCTTACAGCTCAGAGCCTAATATGGGGGCTTGAACCCATGAACTGCAAGATCATGACCTGGGCCCAAGGCAGATGCTCAACCAACAGAGCCACCCAGGTGCCCCAAGTATTAACATCTTTTGATGCTTTTTGTCTTCCCTCTGATGTTCTCCTGTGTAACTACCCTGATACTCTAGCAGGAAACAAAAAACTAAGGTGTGACTTCAAGCAGGTAAGTACCCAATAGTGCTAGGAAATAAAACTCCCAAACTTCTTTCTTTGTTTAATGAATAAAAATACTCAGTCTAGAATTCATGATTCTTGCTCAAATCACACAATTTTCCATTTCCTAGAGACTTCTTTGCACTTAATCTTTGATCACGTTATTTGTCTAAGTAAACCAATCCTCTCATACATTCTACCTCTGAGGAAACATGAAATAGTATGTGCCAAGCACTGTGGTAAGTGCTTTACAAGAATTAGCTCATTTAATCCTTACAAATTAAGTATAAAACTACTTAGATGAGATCACTGAGGCTGAGAGAGGCTAGGTAGATCACACAGTACAACTCCGTCAGCGACTAAAATGTAGATTTGAAACCAAGCAGCCCAAGTTCATTGCCCAAATTTTAATCAAGAGAGAATTTATTACCGTCAATCTCTAAACAATAACCTCAACAAGGAAACAAGATTCTACAGTATTCTCCTACTCCTTAATTGGAACCATGATTGGGAAGGAGACTACAAAGGGGTGAGGATTTAAGGAAAAATGAACACTGACCCTTACTGACTGGCTAATATCTGCCAGGTGCTAAGCTTACTCATCTATTTAAAATCTCATTAAATTCTCACAATATTCACAAAAAGAAAAATATCAGAGTGCACAAATCTTCAAGATAAAACCAAATGTCATTTTTTACCTAGCAAACAAAGATGAAAACGAATGACAATGTTTCCAGTGTTAGCAATAGTGTGTAGAATCAGGTATGCTTATATCCTACTGACAAGAACAAAAAATAATGCAAGTTTTCCAGAGGGAAATTGAAAAATTTCAAATTCTCAATAATACACATAAAACCTTTGACCTAATGGTTGACTTCTTTGGGTTTATCTCAGTGATACATTCATCAGAATGTTTTAAAATCTCAATTCAAGTTAGTTAACATACAGTGTAGTCTTGGTTTCAGGAGTAGAACCCAGTGATTCATCTCTTCTAACAAAAAATACCCAGTGCTCATCCTGAAAAGTGTCCTCCTCAATGCCCATCACCTAATTAACCCATCCCTCCACCCACTCCACCTCCCCTCGAGCAAGTCTCAGTTTGTTCTCTGTATTTGAGTCTCTTAAGGTTTGCCTCCCTCTCCGTTTTTATCTTATTTTTCCTTCCCTTCCCCCATGTCCATGTTCATCTGTTGTGTTTCTTAAATTCCATGAGTGAAATGATATAATATTGGTCTTTCTCTGAGTGACATTTCACTTAGCATAATACACTCTAGTTCCATCCATATTGTTACAAGATTTCATTCTTTTTAATCCCCGAGTAGTATCGCATTGTATATACCACATCTTCTTTATCCATTCATCAGTCGATGGACATTTGGGCTCTTTCCATAATTTGGCTATTGTCAATAGTGTGCTGTAAACATTGGGGTGCATCTGCCCCTTTGAATCAGCACTCCTATATCCTTTGGATAAATACCTAGTGGTGCAATTGCTGGGTCATAGGGTAGTTCTATTTTTAAGTTTTTGAGGAACCTCCATACTGTTTTCCAGAGTGGCTGCACCAGTTTGCATTCCCACCAACACAGCAGAAGGGTTCCCCTTTCTCCATATCCTTGCAAACATCTGTTGTTTCCTGAGTTGTTAATTTTGGCCATTCTGACAGGTGTGAGGTGGTGTCTCATTGTGGTTTTGATTTGTATTTCCCTGATAATGAGTGATACTGAACATCTTTTCATGTGTCTGTTAGCTATCTGGATGTCTTCTTTGGAAAACTGTCTATTCATGTCTTCTGCCCATTTCTTCAATGAATTGTTTTTTGAGGTGTTGAGTTTGGTAAGTTCTTTATAGATTTTGGATACCAACCCTTTATCTGATTCATCATTTGCAAATATCATCTACCATTCCATCGGTTGCCTTTTGGTTTTGTTGATTGTTTCCTTCACTATGCAGAAGCTTTTAATTCTGATGAGGTCCCAACAGTTCATTTTTGCTTTTGTTTCCCTTGCCTCTGGAGACATGTCAAGTAAGAAACTGCTGCAGCTGAGGTCAAAGAGGTTGCTGCCTGTTTCTCCTGTAGGATTTTGATGGTTTCCTGTCTCACATTTAGGTCTTTCATCCAGTTTGAATTTATTTTTGTGTATGGTATAAGAAAGTGGTCCAGATTTCCCAGCACCATTTGCTGAAGAGACTGTCTTTTTTTCCACTGGATACACTTTCCTGCTTTGTCCAAGATAAGTTGGCCATATATTTGTGGGTCCATTTCTGGCTTCTCTATTCTATTCCATTGATCTATGTGTCTGTTTTTGTGCCAGTTCCATACTATCTTGATGATTACAGTTTTGTAATATAGCTTGAAGTCTGGAATTATGATGCCTCCAGCTTCAGTTTTCTTTTTCAATAATATTTTGGCTATTTGGGACCTTTTCTGATTCCATTCAAATTTTAGGATTGTTTTCCCTAGCTCTGTGAAGAATGCTGGTGTTATTTTGATAGGGATTGCATTGAATGTGTAGATTGCTTTGGGTAATGTCAACACTTGGAACCTGGATGCAAAAATTCTCAACAAGATACTAGCAAATCGAATTCAACAATACACGAAAAGAAATATTCACCATGATCAAGTGGGATTTATTCCTGGGCTGCAGGGCAGGTTCAATACTCACAAATCAATCAACGTGATACGCCACATTAATAAAAGAAAGGATAAGAATCCTATGATCCTTTCAATAGATGCAGAAAAAGCATTTGACAAAATACAGCATCGCTTTCTTGATAAAAACCCTCAAGAAAGTAGGGATAGAAGGAACATACCTCAACATCATAAAACCTATATATGAAAGGCCCACAGCTAATATTATCTTCAATGGGGAAAAACTGAGAGCTTTCCCCCTAAGATCAAGAACATGACAGACAGGGATATCCCCTCTCGCCACTGTTGTTCAACACAGAATTGGAAGTCCTAGCCTCAGCAATCAGACAACAAAAAGAAAGGCACCCAAATTGGCAAGCAAGAAGTCAAACTTTCCCTCTTCTCAGATGACATGATATCTACACAGAAAAAGCAAAAATCAGTTGCATTTCTATACACCAATGATGAAGCAGCAGAAAGAGATATGAAGGAATTGATCCCATTTACAACTGTACCCAAAACCATAATACCTAGGAATAAACCTAACCAAAGAGGTAAAAGATATGTACACTGAAAACTATAGAAAGCTTATAGAATAAATTAAAGAAGATATCAAATAAGATATTAATCACTCTAATGTATTTAATACAAAACAAAAAACTGGGAAAAACTAAATGCCCAATAATGGCAAACTACAAAACAAAATATAATAACATCCATACAAAAGAAAATCATATAGCATTTAAAAATTATGACATAGTTGTATGTATCCACGAAAATGTTCTCATGGCATAGTAAGTTTTTAAAAGAGTGTATTACCAAATGATATGATGTCAGAGTTGCTAAAAAAAAAAAAAGCCTTATACATGCATATGCACAGTAATAGTGCATATATGTGTATATCTGTATATAACTGAAAAGTTATAAACCAAAGTGTCAACAGTATTCAACAGTGGAATTTTGAGTGATATTTATGTGCACTCTAATTCTCTTATGTTTTTTAAACTTTCTTCCATGAAACCACATTACTGCCAGTCCAATTAAAACAATAAGTATTTTTTAAAAATCTTCACAGCTACTCTGTAGTATAATACATTATCCTCATTTTGTAGAAAAGGGATCTTTAGCTTAGGGCAAGAAAGTAACTTACTAAAATTTAGGCCAAAATTACTGTATCTGAATCCAAAGCTCATACTTTTTCTATTACAATAGAAATGTTACCTCCTGTTTTAGATAAAATAAGACTAGATCTACATTCAGCCCACACTTTTCCTATTCTACCCACCCCTGAAAAACTTTCTTATGAATTATCTATGTACATGCCTCTTAACCTTCAGTGTTCTCTTTAAGAGTGAAAGTCTACATTTTTGTTCATTTTTATGTCATCTACAGTGTTTAATACTAATAGAATCTTCCTCAATTTGGTACTTGATTATATAAAATACAGATGAACTCAATTTAAAGTCAGAAAATGTGAAACTGGAATAGAGATAATTAACATACTTATGCCCACAATGCATGAGACAAATGGCAGTGGTGAACCTTTCAATAATTGATCCAAATTGGTCCAAGTTCTGCCACATTCCCTTCCTTTCCCACTTTGTCTATATTAGTTTTGGTTCCTATCACTTCACACCAAAATTCCTCCAATACTCTTCTCCCTAACATCTATGTCTTCATACACCAAATTCATGATTCTGTCTGTTTTCTAACATACAATACCTGGCTAATAATTTTCTTCTACTATCCAAAATGTACCTCTCCTCAGACCAGTTCATTATCACCTCCATGATTTTGCTCATGCATTTACCTACCTTGTCTTCTCTTCCTCACTACATCTTCAAATTCTAAATATTTATTGTGCAAGAACCAAAATCTCACTTCTGCTATGTTAATAATTTCTTAGATCACTAAGCTTATAGTCACTCCTTGACATTCAATGGCTAAGTTCTAGGAACTTCTAAATACCCTTAATTATGAATGCAATAATGTATGTAAAGTTCTTAGCAGATTGTACTTAGCATATATCACTAATTATTATCAATATCATTATCACTATGTAAACATTTCAAAAGTATTACTCAATACATTACAACTGAAACAAAGCCACTCTTGAGATAACAATGCTGAGAAGTCACTTGGCCTCATTTCCCAGCCAAGCGATATGACTCCTGTATATCATCCTCACAGAACCTATGCTTTAATGTCATGCCACAAAAAAAAAAAAAAATGACAAAATTTCACATGAAGTGGGCCATATAAGCCCTATTTGAATAGAAAGAATATTAAATCTATGGCTACCAACTGCGTTGCCCTTATAGAAACTTCTCCATAATTCAGCACTTAAAAAGTCCAGTAATCATTTTAATGTGGCTTCTATGTATGTATCCATTCCCCAGGTTAATTATTTAAGTAAACCTTTTGTTACCACATGAAGATTTTAATAAGTCTTCTGATAAGCATGGTTTCTTGGTGTGGAATGGCAATCAAACCTTAACTTTCCCCAAACTACACATTAAAGATAAAAGTCTTTGGTCTTAGAATATGATAACTAAAACAATTTTGTTTACATATCACTAATTATTAGCTAATGTACACAAAATTTGAATTGGAAGATTTCATTAGGAAAAGAAGAGTTGTAAATACCATGACAAAATACTGCAAATGCTATAGTAGAATTCTAAAATTGTGAAGCCATGGGGTGAAGGACTTTGAGGATGGGGAAGAGGTGGAAGCTATGGATAGTGCAGTACAGGAAATACCTCATTAAAGGTGATGCCAAAGGTTGCTTCAGACAAGGGCCACCCCCACCACATGGCCTCTGGAATCAGTTCCTCTACCTTCTTTAAGGACTTCACTCCTTCAATTATCTGTTCTCTTTCCCCTACCCTATACTGCTACTATGGAACAATTAGGGGTTGAGATGGTCAGTTAGGACCAATAAATCAAACTAAAAGTAACACTCAAACTTTTATTCATTCACTTGTAACAGTGCAATCAAGAAGCAAAAAGGAGCATTTGCCCCCCTTAATGGTCGACTTCTGCCTAAAAGAACAAGATGGGCAAGGATCAGGTGGATGCAGGGCAGGAAAGTGGGAGTAGGCAGCTAAAATGGAGCGGAGGGGGACTCATCTCACTGCTGAGAAGCCGCAACAAAAGACTCTTGCCCCTTTACAGACAAATGGACCATGGGGAGGGAAAAGAGGAAGGACTAGTAATGGAAAAAGACTGAATTAAAATGGAGAAAACTGCCATAGATCCCAATAAGGAAGCCTCTGGCTGAAAGCAACTGGCCTAGAAATGCCTATGGTTGGGTCTGAAAGATCACCTATAGGATTTTGGAGTGGGGTTGGACTTCTCAGATATCATCCTACTTACCTCTCTGCTTCCCTCAAACTTCTTGAAAAACTATATACACACTATGTCTCCACATTCCTACCTCCCATCATGTCCACAAATTACTCTTGCTAAAGTCATCAGTGTTTTCCCTGTCTTACCCAAACCACTTTATTATCCTTCTCTCTATACACTTCTTAGAAGCAAGTGTTACTGTTGAATATTCCTTCCTGCATACCCTCTCCTCACTTGTCTTTTATAACATTATATCATCAGGTTTTCCACTTTTTCTCACAAAATGACTGAAGTTTTGTAGGGTTATGTTCCTCCTTCCAGCCATCAAAGGTTAGAGCTCCTCAAGGCTCTCTTCCAGGTCCTCATCTTGTGCAATACTTTCTTGTTAATCTTCCATGCCCTCATGCATAGTATTGATAGCAATCTATAGTAAATGACACACCCACACAAAGCATAGTCTTCAGAGGGTCCAGATCCATTCATTCAGTTCTCTATTTGCTATCTCTATTTGGCTGTCTCAAAGATCCAAAACAAAAAACAAAAACTTATTATACTCAATGGGTCAAAAACTGAACTTTTAAATTCCTCCTTCAAACATGATGCTTTTCAGTATTTCATGTTTCAGAAAGGAGTCACATCACCCATCCTTTTGTTCAAGTCAAAAACCTGGGACTCCACCCTTTAATTTCTTCTGTCTGTTCCTACCAATATAATCTGTCGCTAAATCCTATTGATTCTACCTCTTAAGTAACCACAGAAACTATCTCTACTTATATAAACTGCCACCATCCTAGTCCAACTACCATTGCCTCTGGTCTAGTTGTCTTCATTCCCTCATAATTATTTCCCCCACGTCCACTGTTGCTTCCCTCCTATCTACATAATACAAAACAATCTAATCGTGTAAGAATAGATCATATCAATTCCCTGCCTGAAGCTCTTTAATGCCTTTCCACTGAAACCAACATGATTTGCGCCCCACCGACCCCCACCCCTGCCCCGGTCTCAATCATTTATTCATTCAACTATTACTGAGCATAACCTTCGGGCAGATTCTATGCTGAGTGTCAGGGATTATGAACAAAATGGAGTGCAAGGAGTTTATAGACAGGCATGGATCACACACAACTAACACACAAACATGTACATTAGTAACTGCGACATGAATAACATTTCAAAAGTACTGTGAAGAAATAATCAGGGACCTGTGAGATCCAATAAAAGGAATATGCATTTAGAAAGTCAAGGAATTCTTCCTTCATCTTATTTCACTGTTATGCTCACTCACTCAATGCTTCCTCTTCAGTATAGCTCTCATGCTTTTTAAACTACGCACAATCTGAACACCCTTCCAAATTAGCCGAGCTTTGACTCCGAAGTAATCCAAATATAGGAAGATAAGGATTATTCTATGAACTGTGAATCAAGTGTAAGTTAAAGACAAGAATATACAGATTACATAATCTAGGTGATAGGAGAAATGATGAATATTGCAAGTCCAGTGGCAGCAATGCTGGTGCTGCCAAGGCCCATATATTAACCATATTGACCCCATGATACAGCCATATTAACTCCTGTTCATTTTCATAGCCTGGTTTCTCAGAGTTCCACTTATTACATAAACTACCCGATAGTCTTGCATAAGCTGTATTTCTTTACTTTCAGTCTTTTCTAATAGAATCTAAGCTCAGTGAGGGCAGTTTACATGTAGACAGGAGGGAATGGCATGTGTAAGTCCTGCAGGCTTGAAATAGCCCTGCATGTAACAAAGATTTTTGTTTTTTCTAGTTCACATAAAGTGAAAGGACAAATGAAGGTTCTTCTAGGAGCTACTGTCTTATCAGAAATGGTTTAGTATTTGGCCGCATAAAATAAAAACTAACATATCCAATTCATGGGCACTTTCCACAAAATAAGTATTAGCAGTATTTGAAGGCCAATAGAGAATTCAAAGGGTTACCAACAATTCTCTTGAGTTGAGAGTCCAAATCAGGGGTCAGCAAACTATGGCCCAAGGGCCAAATCCAGCCTGCCACCTGTTTTTGTATAGCCCATGACATGGACTAGTCTTTATAATCTTAAATGGCTGGAAAGAATTAAAATAATATTTTGTGATATGTGAAAATTCTTGAAGCCCTATTTTTTTTGTCAATATATAAAGTTTTGTTGACACAGCCACACTCATTCCTCTACAGTCTTCCATGGCTGCTTTAGTGCTACAACATCGGTTGAATGGTTACAACACAGATCATACATGGCACGCTCATTGATTTGCACTGCTATTCTGAACACAAAAATCAGTGATGCAGTACAATTCAACAGAATTTCAAGCGCTTCATGAATTGTTGTAATGTGACATTTAATTTTTTTTTAATACCAGTGTATATAATCATGTCAAAACAAGGATATAAGAGAAAAGAGGACTTCAAATGACATACTCTTAAGGCGCAGGGGAGTGTAGATTATGTTATGAAATTAAACAGCAATGCATTGTGTTTATTATACAATGACACTATGGCTGTGCTAAAAGAATACATGTTGACATTCCCAAACTAAGAAGTGTTCACAATATTTCTAACTCACAGGAAAGCAGCAGTCAAAAACTTAGACAATTTAAAATGGAAGATCTCATCACAGCAGAATTTCTTCACAAAAATATAAAATGAGTTTGAGTGGTATATTTGTCATCCAGTCAATGAAAGCCATTTAACAATGATGAGTTAATTAAATAGTGTTTGACAGCAGCAACCAAAGGAATGTGTCCAGAGAAAATAAACTTGTTTAAAGTGATTAGCCTTTCAGCATGAACGGTAACTCAAAAAGTTGAGGACAAGGTTAAAGACAAGGCAAATAATTTGGGGTGGTTTTCCTTGGCTCTTGATGAATCTACAGATGTTAATGATATTGCTTAGTGTTTATCTGAGGAGTCAGTGCTTCCTTTATTTGAAGTGACTAAAGAATTAGCTTTTGTTAACAGTCTATGTAGAACATGAAAATATTTTCAAGAAAACTGGGAAAACACTAATTCACAATGTGATATGACATATGCTAAGATGCTACATGTTATGATGGTTAAAAATATGTATAGTACAGAGAAGCTTAGTTGGACAAATTTATAAAGCTTGTGAAAATATAAGTATGTGTGAAAATTTAAAGCCTACGGTTATTCACTGTATTATTCATCAGCAAATACTGTGTGAAAATATTTTAATGTGTCATGTGTTATTGAACCAGTAGTGTCAAAAGTGAACCCCATTTATTCTTGTGGACTTGTCCATTGTCCATTTTGTGAGCTCTGAGCACAAACAGAAGCTTAATATCCAGATTGCTCTAACACACAGCACTTTGACTTTTGAGTTTTTACAAAAAGGATCAAGATTGAAATTTTCCTGAAAGAAAACAACTGCCCTCAACCACTTTTAGTCAAAGCTGGACAGCTTTGGAAATTAGCTTTAGATATAGACAGTTATGTTTCTTAATGAATTCAGCCAAAAATTTCAAGGTAAACAGTGCTTACATGCAAAACTTACACGTCAAAAAGTCATTTCAGTCACAACTGATGTTGTTTGGGTCACAAAATAACGTCAACCTGCTTTATGTATTTCCCATCTTGTCAAAAGTTAAAAACAAGAACCAAGATCTCTATTCCCATACGCTTTTCAAGGAGTATATTTCTGAACTCAAACTATAATTCCAGTAGCATTTTTCCAACCTTTATGCTAGTGCAAAGAAAATTTCCGTTATTTCCAAACCCACTTAACTGCAATTGAGGAACTTGGCACTTCAACTGGAAGTGATTAATCTGTAATGTAATTACTAAAAGACAAATATCAAGAAAAGAATCTAATAGAATTTTGTAAATGCCTCCCAAGCAATACTGTGTTCAATTAAAATCATATGTTCATGGATTGGGATCACTCTTTAGCAGTACCTATCTGCACGAAAAACATTCTCAAAGATGAACTATTTAAAATCTCATTACAAATTAGCATTAACAGAAGAACATTTGTAATCAATTTGATGACAGAGATCACTAACTCTGAACCCCAATTAAGTGAAATGCTATCCCCTCTAAAGAATTCCATTCTTCTCATTTATACATTTGTATTACAAAAAACTGTGCTAAATAATTACCTTTGGTTTTTTTTTCAATAAAAATTGCAGACATTTGTCTCGTTGTATAAATATTTACATAATACCCTCAGTTCTGCCTCTTAGCCCACAAAGCCTAAAATTTTACAATCTAGGCCATCACAGAAAAAGTGGGCTGACCTCTCAGCTAAATTATTTAAATTCCACTTGTATTCAAGTTGTCAATCCATATGAAGATTTTCATTTGGGGAAATTTGGTGATAAGTAGAGGTAAAAAGAGATCTGTTGTTTTCTTATGATTTTGATAATTTCATGACAATCATTGAGTCACTGACAATACTGACAGTGTCTCAGAATCCAAAATACAAATGATAGACAAATTAAGAAAGGAAGATGCAACAAAATACAAAGGACAGCTAAATTAAAAACTTGAGAACTTAGTCAACTCCTCCCATCTGCTTTTATTCTACTCTACATATCAAAAACATAAGAATTTTTTTAATTGTATTAATAAAATGTTACCTGAAAAACTAAAGAAAATGGCTACCCAAAATAATAAAATAAAAAAACAAAAGAAATAACTATAAGACCAATACAAAAAGACAGAAACTGTTGTCTTCCATAACATCAATTCATCTCTCTCTAAAATGAAAGTTTGATAAAGAAGGAATAACATGAAAAAAAGATAAATGTGAATTATTCTACCTAAAGACTAACCCTGGCATAATCTGGAAGAAACATTCTAGTACAATGGAGAAAAATGGCTTTTTCATTAATTAAAGGTAATTTAGCAGAACACTGAATAATCAGTTTTACAGGCACTGAATTTTTATAAAACAGGACTATATGAAATTATAAACACATTCTCAGTACCTCAGAATATCCTCCAAATTCATAATATTAAACATTAAAAAAGAATGTTTAAAGCTCATGTATTATAGGAATATTATTTGTCTATTATAGAGCAAGTAATAGACTTATTAAAAGACAATATAATACAATTTCAGGCTTCAAACGGGACAACACTGAAGAAGCATGCTGAATGTTTCAAATGTTATTTTATAGGGTCAAAACTATTTAAGATTTTTAACATTTAAATCTGTATGGTGTTATCACTGTAAAAACAGCAACACTGTAACTTGGCAAGGTGATATGAAAACAAGAACAAGGTAAATGACTATATGTGCTCTCTTTCTGCTGCGAGTTCTGGTTTATTTCTGACATCCTAGCAGAATTATTAATAGTACCTCCTTTCACTTCTAAAGTGTCTAAGTCAAGACAATACATTAAACGGTCACCCTTTGTATATAGGAGCATCCAGCAAACATGGTCCAACCCTACAGTGTAAAAGAGAGGTAACACTTGTTTAATTTGATGATGCTTGCTGACACAATCATTATCTTTAAAACACTGGCATTTTTATAAAAATTCTCAACAAACTGGGGCACCTGGGTGGCTCAGTTGGTTAAGCATCGGACTCTTGATTTTGGCTCAGGTCATGATCTCACAGTTTGTGGGCTGGAGCCCCATTTTGGGCTCTGCACTGACAGCACAGGGCCTAGTTGAGATTCTGTCTCTTTCTCTCTTAAAAATAAATAAACAATTTTTTGAAAAGTTCTCAATAAATTATATCAGTATAATACACGTTACGAATGCCTGGAGTTTCCATTACATAAAATAGGTCTCAGTGCCAATGTTCATATTGCAAAGCCATAGTGGTAAAATGGAGAATAATTTTTCTTTTTTTTTATTTTAGAAAGAGTGCAAGTAGGGGAGAGGGGCAGAGGGAGAGAGACAGAATCCCAAGCAGGCTCCACACTCCATGAGAAGCCGCTGCGAGGCTTGAACCATGACCCTGGGATCATGACCTGAGGTGAAATCAAGAGTCAGAACTTCAACCACCTGAGCCACCCAGGTACCCCGGGAATAATTTATTCTTAAGTTCCATATTTTATTAAGAGTTGTGCAGCAGAACAAAATATAACTGTTTATAAGGAAAAATGACAGTGGATTTATAGAACCTGAAATTTTTAACCTTAAACAGTATTTACAAGATACTTAACTCAGGGACACCTGGGTGGCTCAGCCGATTAAGCCTCCTACTCTGGATTTCGGCTCAAGTCATGATCTCACAGTTTGTGGCATGAAGCCCCACACCTGCTTGGGATTCTCTCTCTCTGCCCCTCCTCCTGTTCACACGCTCACTCTCTCTCAAAATAAATAAACATTTTAAAAAATAAATAAAAAAATAAAAGACATTTAACTTAAAACCCCACAATAATATGAGTGTATTTGTGTGTAATTAAAGACCTTTTTCGATAGAAAATGTATATTATATATTACTTAGACTAGGCAGATACGTTAACTACTATTTTGAATATTTATACTAAATGGAACATATAAGTTTTAACTATATTAACTCTCCATTAATAAAAACTACCTGGACAAGCAAAACAAGGTTCCAGGTTAATAAATTATATATTAACAATAAATTGTTAAATTAAAACTGACATATTAATTTTGATGATTAGAGAATATTAACAGAAGCATTAGGAATTACGTATAAAAAACCTGCACAGTATTTCTTACTAAAGAGATTAAAAAACATAAGATTATGTACTTTTCTCTTTTAATTCTGAGTTCTCAAAAGCTAGTACTCATGGTTATGTAAGAGAATGTCTTTGTTCTTAGAATATGTGTACTACATTATTTATGGGTAATAATGTTTCTAATATACTCTCCTTTGGTTCAGAAGGAAAATAGATTTACAAATATATGTGTGGACAGAGAGGGAAGGAGGGCTGATAAAACAAATGGGGGCAAATGTAAACAACTGGTGACTCTGGGTAGAGGGTACATGGGAGTTGCTTGTACTCTTCTTGAAACTTCTCTCCAAGGTGGAAGTTTTATCATTAAGTTACCAAGAAAAACAGCTAATTCTATTCAATTTAGCCAAGGTTCTGTTTTTACTAACTATAATATTTTCTTTGGAGTAATTTTCTACTTTTTGAAAGCCAATAAATTCTTCTCTTTCTACCAATTACTACTATACTTAAATTAACCAAATTTAATTCTGACAAAAACAACAGTCTTAAACAAATTTTGGAAAAATGTAAGATTAAAAACTTCTACACAAAGAATAAACTCCAAGAGAAAAGATGCAAATAAAATGACTATCATAATCTTTTGTTTTTTATTTGCAAGTATAAAACTGAAGAAAAACAAAAGCCTGGAACATAGCATCTGTCATATCAGAATATAAAAAGATGATCCTGGCACAAAATGAAAAAGCTCTAATTCATTTGCAAATCAAGCCTGCCGGTTCCATTTCAAGCTGGCGGTAACTGTCAAGAGTTAACAAGATAATCACTTTCAATCCTGCCTTCAATGGTACATTACACTGTTATTCCATTCAATAAGGCCGTTCTTTGGGGCACTAGATGAATGGTTTTCATTTCTAACTCACACAAAAAGTTGTGCGGGGAAAAATCCACGGGGCTTAAGAAAGAAATCCCTTTATGGGCATTTATCTGCCGGTACTTGCTTTTAGGCAAAATGAGATATTTTGAAACATCAGTGTCCATTCACTTCCTCTATTCCTTTAGGCCCTTAATCCGTTAAAAAAAAAAAATTGGCATATGAGAAAAGTGCAAAACCAGTTTCATTTTCTAAATTATCAATGCACACTAAACAAAAATTCTCTTAAAATTACTCTATGCAAATATAATGCTATTCCACACAGAAGACTAATATTAACCAATCTTCTCCATATCTCATAACTCATGTGACTTTCGTAGATTACTCACCTATATTTTAGATGAAATGAAGGTGTTTAAAATTTCATATTTTCTTCCTGTTTTACCTTTAGTGATAATTTTTTAAAAACCTTTCCAGATCATTCCCAATTGAATAAAAATGAGTTTTACCTAAGTGTATCCTTGTAACGTATTAATCAAAAAACATTATAAAGGCTTTTACTATTTCACTGTTTAACTTAATTTTACAAACAAATGTAGAAGTATGTGTACAATTGTTTTTGCAAAAATATTGAAACTGTATTGAAAAAAATATATTTACATACATACATATTGTTTTCAATGGAAGAAAAACACAAAGTACAAGGATTTAAACGTATCTACTACTAATAGACAATTAGGTCATCTTCAAACTGTAGTTTGAGAGTAAAACCTCTTCCCTGACTCCTTATGCTGCCCTATATCCATCAATTTCACCCAATGTCAAAGTGTAAATTTACAAGAACCATCTGTGTATGAATTACAACCTACTATTCAGGTCTATTTAGCAATAAAAACAATTAATCTTTCCCTACCTACACCCTCAATTCAGAAAATAGTATTGCTATATATTTCCATGTAAATCACAATCTCCAGCCAGGACTTTTAATCCTTTTATAATCCCTAATTATCTGGGGGTAAACTTGGATTTTTAAAGCTCATGTGTTTACAAATGTTTAAAGTCCTTCTAAAATCATTACTTAAAAAAATACATTTATATTGCATCCAAAGGCCTGAAGAAGTTAGAATATTCATGTTTATGACTACAAAGACTACACACTTGAATTTTTAAATTCAGAAGACTCCATGAATTCATACAACACATGACGATAATCCTTTTATGCCAAGGGAGAAAGAAGTCTTCTAACTAGGTACCTTTTCTGCAGCAGCACAAGTTCACCCAATTTTTCCAAGTCTGGTCTGACTAGTCATTTAGCCTCAAAGAGGAGAAAACTATCCTTATCCTTTAAAATAAAAAGTAAAGTAAAATAATACATGAGAAAGTAATTCAGAAAGTTTTATATTATCCAATAGACTTGGTCATGAATACTTAAATTTTAAAAAGTATCTAAACTAAAATCTGTCATTATGAAAATAATGAATCTGTATATTTTATAAGGTCCTTAATAAAATTTAAGCTATATCAGAAAACTAGGAAATCTAAATCATAAATGGCTTGTGTTCAATCCAATATACAACAAAAGTTTACATGGTATTATAAAATGACAAATTGAGCAAATTTTATTATTCCAAATTTTATAACCTTTGTAACAGAGGTGTTAAAAACCCTGTCAAATAGTATTATGGGATGATCAATAAATTATGAATGAAATGCATGATTATCATGTGTAGTTTAAAACCAATTGGTGGGGCACCTGGGTGGCTCAGTCGGTTGAACGTCCAGCTTTGGCTCAGGTCATAATCTCACGGTTGATGGTTCAAGCCCCATGTCAGGCTCTGTGCTGATAGCTCAGATCCTGGTGCCTGCTTCAGATTCTGTGTCTCCTTCACTCTCTGCCCCTCCCCTGCTCACACACACACACACACACACACACACACACACACACTCTCTCTCTCTCAAAAATAAACATTTAAAAAGTTTTTTTAAACCAATTGGCAACAATGCTAGAAATTCCTGAAGAACTCTGCAAACACAAGGCTATCTGTAGAACGCAATTCTTCTTAGAGCCTACCATTGTGAGTCAGTTCTTATACAGAGGGAGGATGCTAGGGTTACCCTATCACTGGGGTACTCTATCCTTTTGTTGGGTTCCAGGATCACCTTTACCTCAGGAGGTAGAAATGTTTGATCTTTCAGCTGTATGCTGCCCTGCTGCAGCTCTTTCCCTCATTAGATCCCCGGGGTTAGCTATAAGGAAACAAATACACTGGCAAAGACAGCAGGGAGAATGAGACATCTCCTACACATCAACCACTGGGACAGTGATGAAGAGGTGTCTGAGGGACTGCACAAGTCTAGCACAAAAGCTTTATGGAGGGTCACATGGCTTCCAACAAGCAACCTGATGTCCTGAATGATATATGCAGTGACTCCTTACTAACACTGACACCTGACAATAAAATTCTGGTTTGCACAAATACAATTTTTAAACTACAGAATAGCTATTTACAGAGAGAACTTTTGCTTTTGAAGTAAGAAACCTGGACCCTCTATAATCTTTAAATAGATGAACATCTATTCCAGATAATGTGTGTCTAACAAATGTAAATTTTATTATGTCAAATGAATAAAAATGTAATGAAACATTCAAATTACTATTACCATACAATACAGACAATTTTTTCGGTTGGCAAAAACACCTATCTGAATTGCTGACTATGTAGTAAGAAATTTACATTCCAAAATAAATCCCTTTTATTTTCTTCAGTCAAAAGTTCTTTTTTTTTTTAATTTTTTTTTTTAATGTTTATTTTTGAGACAGAGAGAGACAGAGCATGAATGGGGGAGGGGCAGAGAGAGAGGGAGACACAGAATCGGAAGCAGGCTCCAGGCTCTGAGCCATCAGCCCAGAGCCTGACGCGGGGCTCGAACTCATGGACTGCGATATCGTGACCTGAGCTGAAGTCGGACGCTCAACCGACTGAGCCACCCAGGCGCCCCTCAGTCAAAAGTTCTTCATGGGATGCCTGGGTGGCTCAGTCAGTTAAGCGTCCAACTTTGGCTCAGGTCATGATCTTGTGGTCTGTGAATCTGAACCCCGCATTGGGTTCTCTTGCTGTCTGCGCAGAGCCTTCTCAGAATCCTCTATCACCCTCTCTCTGTGACCCTCCCCACTCTCTCTCTTTTGCTGTCTCAAAAATAAACATTAAAAAAAAACTTCATAAATTACATTAAAGCTGAAGAAATGTGTTACTTTATTGTTATTCTTATTTGAAAATCTTCCAAGTATTCAAAGAATAAACAAGGTACTTCATGAAGATAACTCCTTAAAATTGGTTAAAAAAAGAAAGCTCTCTACTGAAAATATTAGAACACATGGTAGTTGGGGAAAAATAAACTTCATTATCAAATGAATAAGAAAGAAGGGAGAGAAATTTAATAAACATGTAGAAATGATATATTTTAGAAGCCTCAAATTTTAAGAATATGATATAACTTCATCAATGATTCTTGTTTATCATGCATGGTAACCTAATATTAATTGTATTAGCTTATCACAATCAGAGTAAGGTAAATAATGAAATAATTTTCTAAATATCATTTGATAACATGTTTGAATATTTTAAACTTATCTAAAACAATCTGAAATTGATATCAATAAATCATAAAGATTTCCTAAAAAATAAAAGTAATATTAAAAAAGCAAACAACACAAAGAGAATAATAAACAATGGAAACTGGCAATTCATCAAATAAATATAAATGATAAATGACTCTATAAAAAGATGTTCAACCCTAATAATAATATCTAAGAAATAAAAATCAACCTAATAAAATATCTGTGATTTTTTGCCTAGTGTAATTACAAAATCTATCTTTAAGATTATACCTTTTTTGTAAGTGGTTGTGGGTAAATGAAAAGTCTCACACAGAGCTATTGATGTATAAATTACCAAACCCATTACAAGGTAGAGCTAAGAAACAAATACTCTTAGCTTAAACAATCTACTTCTAGAATCTTAAGTAAAGAGAAATATAAAACAATTTTGAACAAAGTTTTATACTATGATATTAATTACATAATGGAATCCTGGTTAAGTCTGAGCTAAAGACTAAATATATTACGTTAAAGACTAAATACGACTAAGTAAAGTTAAAATAAGAGTATATTCTCATAAGGGAATATTATGTTCTCTGAATATTAAAAGTAATGTTTTAGGAAAATGATTACAACATATTCTTTAAAAGGAGATGTTAACAGTATATACAGTAGTAGGCCAATTTTGTAAAACCAAAAATACTGAGAAAAAGAGTATAAGGTTACCAAAACATAAAAAAGTGTCTATTGTAAGAGGCAAGGTTAAGGATAACTTTTACTGCTTTTTTAAATTCTCTTCTATAATTCTCAAATTATTTTACAATGAACATATATTAGTTTTATATTCAGGAAAAGTATTAAAGAAAAAAGTTTCTACTATAAAGAATAAAATCTCTGCAATCAAAAAATCCAAACCAAAAAATTAATTTTCTAATATCCCAGATAGAAAAAGTTTTACTATAATCTTCAAATTTATGTACACTGACATCAGCACAGAAATCTATGCATAAATACTGAAATATTTATCAAATAAAAGTCTCTTAAGGATGGAGAAGTAAAATGATCCTCAGCCACAATTTTGATCCCATCGTTTCTAAAGCTATAAATTCATTATTTTGAATGAAAGGTAAATGCCTCAGAGGCTATATTTTCAATGTTTAAAACAAAAGAGAAAATCTAATGTGATTAATAAATGTTCCTTCAAGAATTTCATGCAACTGTTGGTGGGAATGCAAACTGGTACAGCCACTCTGGAAAACAGTGTGGAGGTTCCTCAAAAAATTAAAAATAGACCTACCCTATGACCCAGCAGTATCACTGCTAGGAATTCACCCAAGGGATACAGGAGTACTGATGCATAGGGGCACTTGTACCCCAATGTTTACAGCAGCACTCTCAACAATAGCCAAATTGTGGAAAAAGCCTAAATGTCCATCAACTGATGAATGGATACAGAAATTATGGTTTATATACACAATGGAGTACTACATAGCAATGAGAAAGAATGAAATATGGCCCTCTGTAGCAACGTGGACAGAACTGGAGAGTGTGATGCTAAGTGAAATAAGCCATACAGAGAAAGACAGATACCATATGTTTTCACTCTTATGTGGATCCTGAGAAACTTAACAGAAACCCATGGGGGAGGGGAAGGAAAAAAAAAAAAAAAGAGGTTAGAGTAGGAGAGAGCCAAAGCATAAGAGACTCTTAAAAACTGAGAACAAATTGAGGGTTGATGGGGGGTGGGAGGGAGGGGAGGGTAGGTGATGGGCATTGAAGAGGGCATATTTTGGGATGAGCACTGGGTGTTGTATGGAAACCAATTTGACAATAAATTTCATATACTAAAAAAAAATGAATAAACTTAAAAAAATATTAAAAAGAATTTCATGCATTTTTAAACTATTAGCAATAAACACATGAAATAAATTTTTGGTATAAAAATTCTCTTGGGGCGCCTGGGTGGCGCAGTCGGTTAAGCGTCCGACTTCAGCCAGGTCACGATCTCGCGGTCCGTGAGTTTGAGCCCCGCGTCGGGCTCTGGGCTGATGGCTCGGAGCCTGGAGCCTGTTTCCGATTCTGTGTCTCCCTCTCTCTCTGACCCTCCCCCGTTCATGCTCTGTCTCTCTCTGTCCCAAAAATAAATAAACGTTGAAAAAAAAAAAATTAAAAAAAAAAATTCTCTCAAGTCACAGTATCTCTATTTTAAAGGTTTTGTGTTAATGCAATTGCAAGATTAAAATTAAGAGTACTTCTAATAATAGTGAAGGAATGAATGATGGAGCAAAACTTCCAACATAAAAAAATTGTGAAAACTGGGGCACCTGGGTGGTTCAGTTGGTTAAGTGCCCGACTTTGGCTAGGTTCATGATCTCGCAGTTCATGGGTTCGAGTCCCGTGTCAGGCTCTGTGCTGACAGCTCGGAGCCTAGAGCCTGTTTTGGATTCTGTGTCTCCCTCTCTCTCTTCCCATCCCCCACTCGTGCTTTGTCTCTCTCTGAAAAAATGAATAAAACATTTTTAAAAATTATAAAAACTGAATAACATAATAAAAAATCTACTTTAAAACACTGGACAAAATCCAAAAAGCCACCGAGAATAGTTCAATCTCAAAAATTTCACTTAGAAATGAAAAGAATTGCCATTTTGTGGCTATCTGGTATGAGGGCACTCTCTAACTATCATATCTGTGGCTGTAAAATCATAATGGCAGAGGGGCGCCTGGGTGGCGCAGTCGGTTAAGCGTCTGACTTCAGCCAGGTCACGATCTCGCGGTCCGTGAGTTCGAGCCCCGCGTCAGGTTCTGGGCTGATGGCTCGGAGCCTGGAGCCTGTTTCCGATTCTGTGTCTCCCTCTCTCTCTGCCCCTCCCCCGTTCATGCTCTGTCTCTCTCTGTCCCAAAAATAAATAAACGTTGAAAAAAAAAAATTAAAAAAAAAAAACAAAAACATAATGGCAGAAAACTACCACCTTGTCAGCTCATGGTGTTAGAATCCGAATTCAGGATTGAAAGAGCACAGGAAATTTAAAGGGAGAAATATTAGCAGCAAGAGTATCACAGACAGAATATGGCCCAAACCTGAATATAACCTACCAAGTTCTGACAAGTAAACTACACATACTAGTGTTTAGGGAAAATTTTCAGGGAATCCCAGGGAATCCAGTAAAAATGTAGGTAGTGATCAGAGAAAAATGTACACACTTGATGCTTTCTGAAACTGAATGAGTCCCCCAAACATGTGTGCTATGGATTGAATGTTTGTGTTCCTTAAAATTCATATGTTGAAACCTTAATCCCCAGTGTGACTGCATTTGGAGGTGGGGAACTTTGGGAGATAAGTAGGTTTAGACGAGATCATGAGGGCAGATTCCCCATGACTGAATTAGTGCCTTTATAAGATGTGGAAGAGACCAGAGCCCTCCCTCTTTCACCATGTGAGGATTCAGGAAGAAGATGGCCATCCACAAATCAGGAAAAGGGCCCTCACTACACACCAACCATACTGGCACCTTGATCTCATACTTCCCAGACTCTAGAAATATGAGAAATAAATGGCTTTTAAGCCATTCAGTCTGTGGAATTTCGTTATATCAGTTGGAACTAACTAAGAACTGATTGCATCTCTGCTGGCAGAAAATTGATGTAAAATGGACTTGAAGCATCTAGGTATAAATTGTAAAACTGGTGGAGCAGCTGAAAATTAGAGAATCATCTATAGAAGAAAAGCAGACAGAGTGAGCTCTATCTCAATCTATAGTCTTGGCTGGCAATCAAGGAACAAAAGAGGAACAGAACAGATCATGAAACCAGTTTTAAAAAGCAGCAGTAGAAACCATAAAGTATATGGAGATATCAGATACTGCCTACAGTCAAGAGAGGAAGTTTGCTGTTTAAGGTAAGCAAAGAACAAAAACAAAACACCACAAAATAAAATACTCCCCAAAGAACACAAATGAATCTAGAGTGGTTACTATGTTCAAATCTTAAGTCAAAAATACTAGACATGCAAATAAATAATAAAGTGTGGACCATATAAGAAAAAAGTGAACAGAAACTATGAGTAAACTAGATATTAGTTTTAGCAGGCAGAGATTTCTTGACAGTTGTCACAAATTGTTCAAATATTGAAGAAAAAAATAGTATCAATGAATGAACAGATAGGAAATCTCATTAGAGACATGGAAACTATTTTTTTCCCCTAAGGAAAATTCTAAAGCTGAAAGTAAAAAAAAGCAAAACAAAGATCAGTGAGCTTAATGATACATTAATGTAAGTTACCCAATCTGGAGTACAATGAAATAAACTCCAATCTGGAGTACAATGAAAATAAAATTAATGAAAATGAATAGAACCTCAAGAGATCTGTGGCATAAGAGCAAGTGGTTCAGCATATGGGCAAGTGGAATACCAAGAGGAAAGGAAGAAATGAACAATATTTTTAAAAATAATGCTCCCGGGGCGCCTGGGTGGCTCAGTCGGTTAAGCGTCCGACTTCAGCTCAGGTCACGATCTCGCGGTCCGCAGGTTCGAGCCCCGCGTCGGGCTCTGGGCTGATGGCTCAGAGCCTGGAGCCTGCTTCCGATTCTGTGTCTCCCTCTCTCTCTGCCCCTCCCCCGTTCATGCTGTGTCTCTCTCTGTCTCAAAAATAAAATAAACGTTAAAAAAAAAATTAAAAAAAATAAAAAATAAAAATAATGCTCCCAAACTTCCCAAATTTGGTGAAAAACACTGATTTACATAGTCAAAAAACTCACTGAACAACAAGTGAACTAAACATAAAGAAAACCACTCCCACATGCATGACAATAAAAGTGCTAAAAGCCAAAGATAAAAAGAAAACAGTAAAGAGGCCAGGGAGCAAAAATAAATTATATAAAGGAATAATTATAAGATTATGGCTAACTGCATATCAGAAACTTTGAAAGTCAAGACACTGGAACAATATTTGATGTGGAAAAAAAAAAAAACAACTTATCAGCCAAGAACTATAAAGAGGAAAACTATTATTCAAAATTGAAGATGAAATAAAGATACTATTTCTTAGAATAAGTAGAATGATAACTGAAGTAGAATGTAATAAGTTAAAGATGTAGTTTAATGGGAAAAGTTAAAGATGTAATCTCTAGGGCAACGAAAGAAACTAATACAAGGAAATATATTTTCAAAACAATAAGGAAATTTAAATTAAATACTAAAAATTATTTGAGTAACAAGAAAAAAGAAGGAAAGAAACCTAATTCAAGAAGATACATGCACCCCTGTGTTTATTACAGAATTATTTACAAAAACCAAGATCTGAAAGCAACCGGTGTTCATCAATAGATGAATGGATAAAGAAGATGTGATCCGTGTGGGTGTATATACATATGTACGTATACATATATAAGTGTATATATACATAAACACAAATACATATATACACACACACACACATACACATACATATATATAGAAAAGAATATTACACAGCCATAAAAAAATAATGAGCTCTTGCTACATGCAATTAACACAGATGGACCTAGACAGTATAATGCTATGTGAAGTAAGTCAGAGAGAGACAAATACCATATGATTTCACTCATATATAGAATTTAAGAAACAAAACAAATGAACAAAAAAAAAAAGAGAGAGAGAAAACAAAAAACAGACTCTTAAATGAAGATAACAAACTAGTGATTACCAGAGGGGAGGTTAGTGTGGGGATGGGTGGAAAAAATAAAAAAAGAAACAGAGAGAAAAATGCCATAATTTTTTAAAAGATAAGGAAAATTACAGAGACAAATACAACCATACCCAAAATTGTATTAGGTAAAAATGGATTAAACCATTCACTTAAAAGGCACAGTCCAGGGGCGCCTGGGTGGCGCAGTCGGTTAAGCGTCCGACTTCAGCCAGGTCACGATCTCGCGGTCCGTGAGTTCGAGCCCCGCGTCGGGCTCTGGGCTGACGGCTCAGAGCCTGGAGCCTGTTTCCGATTCTGTGTCTCCCTCTCTCTCTGCCCCTCCCCCGTTCATGCTCTGTCTCTCTCTGTCCCAAAAATAAATAAACGTTGAAAAAAAAATTAAAAAAAAAAAAAAAAAGGCACAGTCCAAATGTATAAAAAAAAAAAAAAATAAGATCCAAACATAGGCTATCTAAAAGAAGCCAAATTTAACATGAAAAACAGACTGGGGGCGCCTGGGTGGCGCAGTCGGTTAAGCATCCGACTTCAGCCAGGTCACGATCTCGCGGTCAGGGAGTTCGAGCCCCGCATCAGGCTCTGGGCTGATGGCTCAGAGCCTGGAGCCTGTTTCAGATTCTGTGTCTCCCTCTCTCTCTGCCCCTCCCCCGTTCATGCTCTGTCTCTCTCTGTCCCAAAAATAAATAAACGTTGAAAAAAAAAATTAAAGAAAAAAAAAAAACAGAGACTGAATGAAAAAACTAGAAAAATGAGGTGTTATGCAACTTGTAAGAATAAGAAAGCTAGAATAGATAGGTTAATACTATTCAAAACAGACCAGGGAAGCGAGAATTCCTACAGATGCAAAAAAGACAGTTTATGATAACAGGGCTACTGTAGGAAACTAATATAACAATTACAAATGCATATATGCTTCCTAACAGACTTTAAAAACTATCAAGCGAAAGCATGCAGAATTAAAGACAGAAAACGAAGAATTCAGAATCTTACATGGAGAAATTGACATATGTCAATTTAACAAGGAAAGAAATTAATAATTATAGAGAAGACCTGAACAATAATATCACCACCTTAACCCAACTGATATTTATACAGCACTATGCCTGACAACTGCAATATACTCACTATTATATGATAAACTGTAGGACAATTAAAAAAATCTCAGAAGATTCAAAAGACTAATAAGTCTTATGAAGTACACTTTCTGAATACAACAAAATTAAATTAAAATTCATCAACAACAAAACATCTATAAAAGACCAAAATATCTAACTAAAAATAGTGCTGCAGAAAATTTATAGCCTTAAATGTTTTTATTAGAAAAAAAAAGAAGAGGTCTAGTTTTTTTTTTTTTTATTTTTTAAAAAAAAATTTTTTTTTCAACATTTATTTATTTTTGGGACAGAGAGAGACAGAGCATGAACGGGGGAGGGTCAGAGAGAGAGGGAGACACAGAATAGGAAACCGGCTCCAGGCCCTGAGCCATCAGCCCAGAGCCCGACGCGGGGCCCGAACTCACGGACCGCGAGACCGTGACCTGGCTGAAGTCGGACGCTTAACCGACTGCGCCACCCAGGCGCCCCAAGAAGAGGTCTAGTTTTAATGATCAAAATTTCCTCCTGAAGCTAGAAAAATAAGATCAAAATAAACCTCAAGTGAATAGAAATCAGAAAAAAAAAAAAGTGAGAACAGGCAATAATGAAAGAGAAAACAAATGAAATACAGAGAAATGAACTTCTGTGTTTTTCAAAGAACAAAAGCTATTAATTTTGGTAAATCAGCTATGAAAATCATTTGCTCAATGGCACAGTAATCGTGCTGTGATGATTATCAAGCTTACCTCACTTTATAAGTGAAAATAAATCATGGACATAAATGGAAAAATCAAGCCTATAAAAACTACTAGAAGAAAATCTTTGTGACCTTGAGGTAGAGAAGGTTTAAGCAAATATCAAGATTTAAGAAAATTAATAAATTGGAACTTTATCAAAGTTAATAGCTTTTGCTCAACAAAAAACACATGGGAGATTGGAATAAAATTTAAAATGGGCAGAAGACTCTAACACAGAGTAAAAAGGAATATACTCTGTGTCCCTCTCTGAAATAATCACAAAACAAAATGTCAAAACAACAACTAAACCAAAATGTTTTTAAAAATGATTTACAAGGGGGTACCTGAGCGGCTCAGTCAGTTGAGTGTCTGACTCTTGATTTCAGCTCAAGTCATGATTACAGGGTCATGGGATAAAGGCCCATGTGGGGCTCCATGCTGAGCATGGAGCCTGCTTAAGATATTCTTTCTTTGTCTCCCTCTCTCTAGCCCTCTCCCCCACTTGCGTTCTCTCTTAAAAAAAAAAAAAAAAAAAAAAAAAAAAAAGATTTACAAGACATTGAAAATCAGGCAATAAACAACAGTAATTCCTGAAAGACAAGAAACAAATGAATGGAGGCTTATCTCTACAGATCACAGCACAAGGAGAGAGAACCCAGGTGGAGCCTGGCAATCTCTGGATTTGAGGAGTCAGAGCTGAGATTCCATGGAAACTAAGGCAACTAGAGTTCATAGGACAGAGGACAAGAGAGGAGACAGAGCACATAGACAGAACTGTAAAAATCTATCGAGAATCCCCTTTGTATATTCAGCAAAGTACTAAATAGTGCATGCCTGTAAAGCAAGTACAAGAAGCAAAGAAAACACCATCCCAAAGAAATGGAGATCAGAACTGATGCTCAAAGTGAAAAAGAATGCTGTTCCAACAAGCTAGACAGGAAAAACTCGTAATTCACAGGCATTTGTTAGAATACTCATCAAGTTCATACCTCAGTTATGAGGAATAGTTAGCACTAGACTGAGTACTGCTCCAGACCCACCTATCGAATCATAATAGCGAGACCTAAGAGGCCAAATTGTCTCCAAGGAACTTGACTGCAACCCAGAATAAAGCTTAAAAATGTGTATTGGATTGCAAAAATATCCACCCAAATCCAGAATTATGCTTGGAAATTTCAATTCCTTTCTCTTAAGAGAAAAATCTTTAGCAAGGACAGAGGTGACTACACTATCAACCAACTTGACCCAGTTGACATTTACAAGACACCCCATATAAGAACAAGCAAAAAAAGCAGTTTTCAAAACATTCATTAAAATAGCACATATGCTGAGCCATAAAACATCTCAATAAATTTAAAAGGATTCAAATCATACAAAGTATGCTCTTTGGCATAATCAAAGTAAATCAAAAATGAGTTATAAAAAGATATCCAGAAATATTTGAAAAATAAATACCACTCTTTTAAGTAACCCTGATCAAAGAATAAATCAAAGTGAAATCAGCAATTATTTAACTGAATGAAAATGAAAACACAACATATCAGAACCTGTGGATGCTCCTAAAGGAGAAGATATAAAGCACTAAGTACTTATATGAGAAAAGATGAAAGGTCTCAAAGCAATGGCCTCAGTTTATACCTTAAGAAACTTCAGGGTTTGAAACATGGTGCAGATGACTTGGACCAGCAACAAACTACCAACACCATAGAGGAGCCCCTGGATCTCATCAGGCTCAGCCTGGATGAGCGAATTTATGTGAAAATGAAAAATAACAGAGAGCTTCGAGGCAGATTACATGCTTATGATCAGCATTTAAATATGATATTGGGAGATGTGGAAGAGACTATGACTACCATAGAAATTATGAGGAAACCTACAAGGAGGTATATAAATCAACAAAACGGAATATTCCGATGCTCTTTGTCCAGGGAGATGGTGTTGTTCTAGTTGCCCCTCCATTAAGAGTTGGCTGAAACAAAGAATTTATCGTGTTATGGAATATAGGAGACTTTGTATGATTGCCTCTTTAAATGTAGAAGACACTCAAAAGAGAAACCTGCATTAATTGCAACATTAAGAAATGACCAAGGATTCTTCCACTCCTGAAATGAGTTGATTTGCAGATAACTCAAAAATTCTTAAGCTAAAGAGTATTTTTATTTTTTTCCAACCCTTTCAATAAATGTGATCACCAAGATGAAGAACTCTTTTTTAGGAGTTGATTTGCCTTGTTGTTTTCTCAGTTTCTGGGTTTTTTTCCTTTAAGTTGAATTTGATGTTTCCTTTTTGATTTTTTTTTTTTTAATGCAGCATCCTGTCTTGCCAACTTTTTAAAGTAAACACACATCTTACATTGACTTTACTTATATACATTCCTCTGTGCATCTATTTCCTAGGTTTGAGGCACCAAGTGGACCACTGAAAATCACAGCTTTGCCAATATGCGTCCTTCCTTCAAATCCTCTGGGAAGGGGCGCCTGGGTGGCGCAGTCGGTTAAGCGTCCGACTTCTGCCAGGTCACGATCTCGCGGTCCGTGAGTTCGAGCCCCGCGTCGGGCTCTAGGCTGATGGCTCAGAGCCTGGAGCCTGTTTCCGATTCTGTGTCTCCCTCTCTCTCTGCCCCTCCCCCGTTCGTGCTCTGTCTCTCTCTGTCCCAAAAATAAATAAAACGTTGAAAAAAAAGAAAAAAAAATCCTCTGGGAAGGCAGTTCTTTAAACCAACAACTGTAGGACAGGGAGGTAGACAGAATAATGCATATACAGGATGCCATAAGAGCACAAAGAAGAACAGGCTGAGTGAGGGGGGTGTGTGGTGGTACTGTGACACCGTAGATGTTAACATGGCCATGAAATATGAAGCATGATTTCTGTTAAAAAAGAAACTTGAAAAAAAAAGGAGCAAATTAAACCCAACATAAGCAGGAAAAAGGAAATAATATAGTTCAATGTGGAAAGCAATGAAACAGAAAACAGAAAAACTATAGAAGATATCAATAAACCTAAGAGCTGATTCTTTGAGAAAAGCAATAAAATTGATAAAGCTCTAGCCAGAGTGATGAGAAAAAAAGAAAAATTATTCAATACACAAATGAAAGAAGTACCATCAGTATAGATTCTACAGATATTAAAAGGATGAAAAGGGACTATTATGAACAGCTTTATGCTTATATATTAAATACCTTAGGTGAAACGAACTAACTCCTTAAAAGACAAAAACTACCGAAGCTCACTAAAGAAAGAGATAACCTGCATAACAATATTTCTCTAATTTTTTTATTAATTTCTCCATTAAGGAAATTTAATTTTTAGTTATAAACTGTTCTGCGAAGAAATATCCAGGCCAAATGCCATTTCTAAGTGACACCTAGATAGATTCAATTTAAATAATGCAGCAGCGAAAGAATTTTAGGTAACTTGACACTCTTAGGCCCTCAGGTTCATGCCTAATGAATTCCTTTCATGGAATATGTTCTGTGAAAATCTGTGGGGACGATGGGCAGAATTGAAGTGGGATGCTAACCCAATGTTTCTACAGAAATGCATCTGATATTTAGGGCTATCCCCTCTGGGAAGCCAAGCTATTTTATTTCACTTTAACAGTACCAGGAACACAAAACTAGTACCAGACTAGTTTATATCAGGAAAAGTAATATTATCAGGAGTAAACAGTACGTAATGTGAATGGAACTCATAACTGACAATGGAAAAGGGTGTATAGTAGACATTAATCAGACGGGATTTTTTTGTCTGCCAGAAACTACATCCTTCCTAATAGCATACAGTTTACTTCTGGAACTTTACCTCTTCCCCCGTTATATGTTGTTTTTCCATGACAAAAATTCCGTGCATCCTTACTACCCAACTCCATGCCTCTGACTATGGGAGATAAAAAGATCAGAAAGTTAGATACATAACTTAATCTTAGCCAATCAAAAGCCCTTTACCTGGACTTAAATTTTGAAGATAACAATGAAGCCAGAATGCAGATTTGAAAATGATATTTTTCAGAGTAGCAGCCATGGTGGTGGTGGCAATGCAACTGGCAAACCAGTTTCTGAACAGGTGGGCTCTTCTTAAAAGACAGGTGCTGTGACTTTTATTCCCTTCTTGCTTTCTCAGATACTCCTGATATTTTAGCCTCGTATCAATTCTGTGAGCCCTCACTATCCTTTGCTAAATTCGTTTTTACTTAAGTTTGTCAACGTTGCTTTCTTGTGTATAACATAAAGACCCTAAAATAATACAGGAATATTCTAAATGGAAATGTATAAGACATTACTACAAAAAAATTCAGGTGTGGAGGGGCACCTGGGTGGCTCAGTCATTTAAGCCTCTGACTTCGGCTCATGTCATGATCTCATGGTTCAAGAGTTCAAGCCATGCATCAGGCTCTGTGCTGACAGCTCAGAGCCTGGAGCCTGCTTTGTATTCTGTGCCTCCCTCTCTCTGCCCCTCCCATGCTTATGCTCTGTCTCTCTTTCTGTCTCAAAAATAAATAAACATTAAAAAAAAGCAGGTATAGATAAAGAAGAATGTTTTATTATTATTATTTTGATGGCATATGTAATAGTCTTGTTTCTACAAAAAGAAAGAAAGAAAAAAAGAGAAGA
This sequence comes from Leopardus geoffroyi, assembly GCF_018350155.1. NCBI lineage: Eukaryota > Metazoa > Chordata > Mammalia > Carnivora > Felidae > Leopardus > Leopardus geoffroyi. The sequence continues at coordinate 106,841,311 of NC_059333.1, forward strand.
ACTTCCCAACTCATTCTTTTGAGGCCAGCACTACCTGATACCAAATATAGTCAAGGATATTATAAGAAAGTGAAACTGCAGACCAATATTCCTCATGAAAACAAATGTAAATATTCTAACTATAACTTTAGCCAATTAAATACAACAATATATGAAATGGATAATAGACCATGACTAAGTGGAGTTTTCCACAAGAAATGCAAAAGTGCTTTACATATGAAAATCAATCAATGTAATTCACCACATTAACAATTAAATAAAAGAAAAAGATAGTCTCAATAATCACCCCCAAAAAAGCATTTTTACAAAATCCAACACATATTTCTTAAAAAAATAAAAACAAAAAAAACACTGTCAGCAAACAAGAACTAGGAGAGTATTTCCTCAACCTTTAAAAGGCATTTACCAAAAATCTGCCAGCTAACATCACACTTAATAGTGAAAAAGAGTAAATGCTATCTCACTAATATCAGGAACAAGACAAAGATATCCAAACTTTCCACTTCTACCAATGTTGTATTGGAGGCTCTAGTCTGAGGAGTCAGGCAAGAAAAAGAAACAAAAGACACCCAGATTGGAAAGAAGTAAAACTGTCTTCATTACAAACAGCACAATCATTTCCACAGAAAATCTTATGGAATCTATATAAAAAAGCAACTAAAATGATAAGTGAATTTAATGAGGTTGCAGGATACAAGATCAATATACCAAATTCAAGTGTATATACATATACTACCAGCAAACTATCAAAAATTAAAATTTTTAAGTGCTACATATATATCATTTGCAGTAACATCACAAATATAAAATACTTCCGGATAAATATGAAAAAGGAAAATGTCAGAGACCTCTAAACTGTAAGTTACAAAACACTGCTAAGAAAAATCATATAAGACCTCAATAAATGAAGAAATACACCTTGTTAACATATCAGAAGACTCAATATTATTAAGCTGTTAATTCTCTCCAAATTGATCTACAGATTCAATGCAATCCCAATCAAATATAAGCAAAATATTTCATAGAAACTGACAAAATAATTGCAAAAGTCATATGGTAGTGGAAAGAACCTAAGACAGCAAAAACAACTCTGAAGAAAGAATAAAGTATGAAGGCTACGACTACACGATTCTAAGTATTATAACGCTACAATCATCAACAGTGTGGTACTGGCACCAAGACAGACAAGCACTTCTAGTGGAACAAGCCAAATGCCTACAAACAGACCAACCCCTTTATGGACATCAGATTTTAATACAAAAATAAAAGGCAATCCAAAAAAGAAAGGTGATCTGGTGGAAAAAATATGCTGCCAATATTAAACTTTCAAGATGAAAAAAAAAGAACTTTGATCCAGATTTCATATCATACTCCAAATTTATCTCAAAACAGGCCACAGACTTAAATGTAAAAACTAAAACTATAAAACTGGTAGAAGAATATAGAAAATCTTTGTAACCTTTGGCTAGGCAAAGATCTCCTAGATCAGCACCAAAATCATGATCTACAAAAGAATAAATGAATAAACTAAACTTTATCAAAATTAAAAACTTCTGTCTTCAAAAGGCACTCCTAGTGAATGAAAGAAAAGCTACAGCATACATCTGATATAGCACCTGAATCTAGAAATATAAAGAACTCTCCAAACTTAATAATAAGGAAATGACCCAACATAAAAAGCAAGCAAAAGATGTGGACAGATACTTCACTAAGAAATATATATAGATGGCAAATGAGAACACGGAAAACATTCTCGGGGCACCTGGGTGACTCAGTTGGTTAAGTGCCCAACTCCTGGTTTCGGCTCAGGTCATGATCTCACAGTTTGTGAGTTTGAGCCCCACGTCGGGCTCTATGCTGGCAGTGCAGAGCCTGCTCAGGATTCTCTCTCCCTCTCTCTGCCCCTGCCCTGCTCATGCCCTCTCTCTCTCTCTCTCTCTCACTCTCTGTCAAAATAACTAAATAAATAAAACTTAAAAAAAAAAAAATCTCAATACCATTAGTTATGAGAGAAACGTAAATTAAAGCCATAATAGGCTACTTCATACCTATTAAAATGTCTAAAATGAAAGACTACCATATATGTAGTATTAATAAAGCTGTGGAATAACTGGAACACTCACACGCTGCTGGCAAGATTGTATAATGGTATAACCACTTTGGAAAACAGTCTCGCAAGTAAGTTAAGAATAAATCTACCATATGATCCAGCCCTTCTACTGCCAAAAAGAAAGTATGGCCATACATTTACACAAATTTTCATAGCAGTTTGTTTCATAATAGCCAAAACCTGAAAACATGTCTCCATCAGTAAGTAACTGGGAAAACAATCTGTTTCATACACATACAAAGGCATACTATTCCACAATAAAGAAAAATACATGCAACAATATAGATGCAGCTCAGAATAATTATGCTGAGTGAAAGAAGCCAGACAAAAAGAATACATACCACATTATTACATTTACATAAAGTTCTGGAAAATGTAAACTCATCTACAGTTAGAGTAAATAGGTGCCAGTGGGAGAAAGAGCAAGGAGAGAGAGAAGAAGGGTATAATAAAGGAGCCTGACTAAGCCTTTGGTTATGAAGGGGAAAGGTTCTAACGAACCTTGACTGTGTTGACTGTGGTGATGGTATCATTAGTATATACAGTATATACAGAAATAAAAAAATATCAAATTGCATACTTTAAAAATATGTGCAGTTTACCATATACAAATTATACTTCAGTAAAACTTTAAAAATAGGAGCAAAATTTGACCGGACACTACACAAAAAATAGATACACAAATGGCCAATAAACAGAAGATGCTCAGCATAATTTGACATCAGGGAAATGAAAATTAAAACCAAAGCAGGATGCATCTACAAATCCATTATAAAGGCTAAAATTAAAAAGAAACAGCAATACAAATTTTGGCAAGGATCTGGAAGAAACGTGAAATCTCATATGCCAGTCATTTAAAGGTAAAATAATACAACCCCTTCAGGAAACCATTTGGCAGGTTCTTAAAAGTTAAATCTAAACCTTCCAACCAAGCCAGTCATTCACTTTCCAGGTAAAGAAAACATATGTCCACTTGAAGAACTTTATATGAATGCTCACAACAGATTTAGTAATATCCAAAAATGGAAAACAACTCAAATATCTATTAATAGATGAGTATAAAAACAAAATGTGATATATTTATACAAAACTACATTACTTTTCATTCAAAAGGAACTAACTGCTAATACATCCAACATCATGGATAAATCACAATATCATAATGCTGAGGGAAAAAAGTCAAACACAAAAGAATACATAATGTATATTGTGATTCCACTTATATAAAATTTTAGAAAATATAAACTAATCTATAGTGACAGAATGCACATTAGCAGCTAAGATTGAGGTGGGGGGGAAATAGACTACATAACAGCAAGTGGAAACATCTGTGGTGATGGCAATATTCACTGTACTGTGTAAGTGTATATGTTGGTTTTCAATTAGTCCTCCAGCATTTTTGGCTCTGCAATATTAGCAAAAGTAGTTTACACTCTTAAATTTTCTCAGTTAGGTATCACTGGCATTTTTGATGGGAAAATTTCTTTGTTGATCAGACTGTCTTGTATACTGTTAAGACAGAGTGTCCCGATTTTTTCTCCCAGCCACTATGATCCTAAATATTCCATCATATATTTCTAAAAAGGCCCAAATGTGCCAACAGTGATAAACGAAAGTCAAATAAACTTCTATTTATTACATTTGGTACTTTGTACAAAATGATATTGACCAAGAAACAAAATCAGTAACAACTAGTCTATAAGATGGGAACATACACTCCAAGAGGTCTTGTCCTTAAAGCACTAATTCTATTACCATTTTTATTTTTTACTTACAACCCTCATCAAATAGAACACTCAGGAAGATCTAAAGACATCATTTCTTATTGATTTCCCACTCATCATCAGAGATACTAACACTACTCAAGTAAAAAAAGAAAATGTTGGGGGCGCCTGGGTGGCTCAGTTGGCTAAGTGTCCAACTTCGGCTCAGGTCATGATCTGAAGGCTTGTGAATTTGAGCCCAGCGTCAGGCTCTCTGACATCAGCACTGAGCTCACTTTGGATCCTCCATCTCCTTCTCTCCCTGCCCTCCCCCACTAGCATTCAGTTGCTCTCTCACTCTCTCTCTCAAAAATAAACATTAAAAACTGTTGTATAGGGGCGCAGTCGGTTAAGCGTCTGACTTCAGCCAGGTCACGATCTCGCGGTCCGTGAGTTCGAGCCCCGCGTCAGGCTCTGGGCTGATGGCTCAGAGCCTGGAGCCCGTTTCCGATTCTGTGTCTCCCTCTCTCTCTGCCCCTCCCCCGTTCATGCTCTGTCTCTCTCTGTCCCAAAAATAAATAAACATTGAAAAAAAAAATTAAAAAAAAAAAAAACTGTTGTATAACATGTACCACTTATTACTGTGACAGAAGTATAATTTATATCTAATTTTAAAACTGCATAAGGAATAATGATTGGAACATTGACAAAAGGATTATGTAGTATGTGGTGTGGCATATGTAAAACAAAATGAGTTAAACAGAGTAGGAGAGGAGATACTTGGGAAGAGAAATACTTTAAAAAGGAACTCTGAATAATCTAGCACAAAATGTCATCTTCAAAGAAGACATGGGTGCTTATCTCTTTGTTTCTTTTTCATAAAAACAATAAAGGGGAAATGAGAAATGAATGGGAGACAATAAACAGTGTTAACATTTTAAAAAGCAGAGGGGAAAAAAGCTAAGAGAATATCATGCCAATAAATTTGTAAACTCAGGTAAAACAAATCTGTCAGACCAATTTCTAGAATAAAATCTTACAGAAACTGATTTAATATTAAAGAAAAAAAGAAAAAATGATAAAATAGAAAGGCTTAATAGTCCTATAACCATCAAAAAACCTGAATAAGTAGTTTAAAACCCCCTCACAATGATAATACTAAGCCTAAGTTGTATTATAGGCTAGTTCTATCAAATATTCAATTATATATTCCATATATAATTTCAATCCTACACAAACTTCTCAAGAATTGAAACTGATGGACCATTCATCATTACATCTTTTTAACAGACTTTAATTTTAGAGCAGTTTTAAGTTCATAGCAAAATAAGTGGAAGGCACAGAGACTTACCATATATCTCCTCCCCCGCACACACACAGCCTTCTCCACTATCAATATCCACTACTAGAGTTTTCCATTACATTTACAAGTCTATTATAACCCTGATACTAAAATTGGAGAAGGACTCAGTTGAGCATCCAACTCATGATCCCAGGGTCAGAGGATCGAGCCCCATGTCGGGCTCTGTGCTGAGCATGGAACCCCCTTAAGATTCCCTCTCCCTCTGCCCCTCTCCCCTGCTGGTGGTCTCTCTCTTACTAAAATAAATAAAATGCAAAAATAAAAAAAATAATAAAAATAAAATAAAATAAAATAAAATTGGAGAAGGAAAGAACAAGAGGGAAAATTACAGGTAAATCTCACACACGAACAAAAATAAAAAATATTAATAAACAAACAAATCAAATGAATCCAGTAATATATACAAAAAGATAATACATCACAAGTAAGTTGAGTTCATCTCAGGAATGCAAGGACAGACTAATAACAGAAAACCAGTTATTATTCACCATATTCTTAGATAAAAAGAGGAAAGCTTTAAAATAATTTCAATTACTGTAAAAATATTTTTAATAAAAATATATAAATAAAATAATTTCTAAAAAATTTTATCCAACTAGGAATAGAAGGCGATCTTGTTAAACAGTAAATGATATCTACCAAAAACCAGAACAAAATTATTCTCATTGGAAAAATATTATTAGCAGAATTCCCTTCAAATCCCAAATAGGACAAATATACCAGCAATAAATACAATTAACATACAAAGTAGACAGACATAAACTATACAAAATACCTGCAAGACTTTTATAGAAGAAAAAAATTGTTTTTTATTAGGACATTTTTAAAGTACTAAATAAATGAAGAAGTATACTATGTCCGTGAATGGTAAAATATATCTTACAGATACGAGTTCCTACCAAACAGATCTAAAGATTCAATGCAATTCCAATCAATGTACCAACAAGGGTTTTTGTAGAATGTAACAAACTGATTCTAGCTTTTACATGTAAGTAAAAAAGTCAAAGTAGTAAATATAAAAGAAAAAACATTATATACAGGACTTCAAATTATAAAACTACTATTTATCTAAAAACATTGTTAAGAAATCAATAGACATGCCACAGACCAAGAGAAGATATTCACAACACATATCTAACAAATTGAACACACAATATGTAAGAAATTTTCACAACTTAATAATAAAAAGAGAAATAATCTTTTTTGAAAAATAGATAAAAGGTTTGAACAAACACTTTATAAGGAAAAATACACAAATAGCCAGTAAGCACAGAAAAAAACCCTGTTTAACATCATTTGTCATCAGAAGAATGCTACTTAAAACTCACAATGAAATACAATTTCAAATCCATTAGAACAGCTGGAATTCAAAGGTCTGTGACACCAAATGTTGGTAAAGATGTGCACCTGAAACTTCTAGTTGAAACATACATTGTTTATGGGGATATAAACTAAAACAACTGTACAAAACCCATCTGGCAGTAAAATACACACTTATCATACTACCTATTTCATACACCTATCCATCTAACCCACTGCTCGGTATTTATGCCAAATAAAAAAAATGCAAACATGTCCCTTCAGAGACATATATACAAATGTTCATAGCTACTTTAGTCTCAAAAGCTAAAAACTCACTAATAGGCATTCACCCAAGAGAGATAAAAATACACGCTCCCCAAAGACTTGTACAAGAAAGTGCATGGCAGCCTTAATCATAATAGCTCCAAAGTGAACACAACCCAAAATATCCTTCAACATAATGAACTGCGGTATATTCACATAATGGAATACTAGTCAGCAATAAAAGGAACAAACTACTAATACATGCGACAACATGGATAAATCTCAAACACATTATACTGAGCAAAAGAAGCCAGGTACAAAAAAATACAACACCAGTTATATCAAGTTCTGAACTAATCTATTGTAAATGAAATTAGAACAGCAGTTGCCTCCGGAGGCTGGGGGAAAGGACTGACTGCAAAGGAGCACAAGGAAATTTTTGAAAGGGATGGGATATGGAACCCAAGTTCTACCAATGAAGGTATTTGTTAAAATTTACTGAACTGTATACATAAGATCTGTGTGTTTTACTGTATGATTTGACTTATATTTTAAAATATTTTTTAATGTTTATTTTTGAGAGGGGGATGGGGGCAGAGAGAGTGGGAGACACAGAATCCAAAGCAGGCTCCAGGCTCTGAGCTGTCAGCCCAGAGCCTGACCTGGGGTTCAAACTCACAAGCCGTGAGATCATGACCTGAGCCAAAGTCAGACGCTTAACCGACTGAGCCACCCAGGAGCTCCTGACTCTTATTTTTAAAATCACGTAACAATACCTAGATCTTGAACTCTGAATTACCAAAAATAACTGAAATGCAGGGTAGATACCACTAAACTCTTTTGACTTATTACTACAGCTAACAATGTTAACAAATTTCACAATATTGAGTTACCTTTGTACTTCTAGTTTGAACCATTCTTAACTGCTGGTTCATTTTTCTAACTTAACTGCTGGATTCTCTGATATGTTCTACTTATACATTTTGTATCAATATTTTTAAATTTCAAGAACATTAGTTTTTTAAATTTTTTTAATGTTTATTTTTGAGAGAGAGAGAGACAGAATGAGAGCAGGGGAGGGGCAGAGAGAGAGGGAGACAGAATCCGAAGCAGCTCCAGGCTCTTCACCCAGCACCCCTCACAAACATCATTTTAAAAAACCATTTTGGGGAGCTTGAGTGGCTCAGTCAGTTGAGCATCTGACTTTGACTCAGGCCATGATCTCGCGGTTTGAGTTGGAGCCCTGTGTCAGGCTCTGTGCTGATGCTCAGAGCCTGGAGTCGGTTTCAGACTCTGTGTCTCCCCCTCTCTCTGCCCCTCCCATGCTCATGCCCTGTCTCTCTCTGTTTCTTAATAATAAATAAACATTTAAAAAATTTTTAATAAAAATTAAAAAATAAAAAACTATTTCATGTATACCATACAATAAAGCAAATAAATAATTATGCTAATGATATTAAGAACACATGCACTGAAAAAGAAAAAAATACATGTATAAACTAAGTTAAAATCCTGTAACAACAAATTTCAAAGTAAAATCGTATGAATTCATGATTTAGTATACCATATTTCATTGATTCTAAGATGTACATTTTGAATACTACTTTAACATATCTGTAATGAGGATGCATCTTGCATTAGATGGTGTCTTAAAATTAATTGGCAGTGTTTTCTTTCTTAGCAGTACATAAAATTACAATTGACCACATCTTAGATTCAATGAAACAGTGTATGTTTTCTAGTTCTGTCCATTGAACTAAAGAAATGACATCCCTGTAGCATCGTATTTTGATTTCTAAATACCATTCTTGATTAAAAGGAGCCAAGGTTATTTGGATAAATGGTTAATTCCAGGCTCTGGAACAAAAAATTTCAGTCTGAGACTGAAACAAAATGTAAAGAACCATTTCAAACTAACAGGGACACAGGAGACAATCCAAAGAGGTTCACACAGACCAAACTTGCTACAATTTGAGCATCAAAAAGCACCAAAATAACAATTCTAACTAATTGAAATATGTTGAATAAAAATCCCATGAATCAATGTGATACTCAAAAAGCAGAAAGCAAAAAGCAAAATAACTCACTACTACTAGAGGGAACTATTATACTAACTCTTCATTTTAAAAATAGGTTTTATAATAGAGATTGCACAAAAAGTATTCAGTGTCTACAGACATTTCATATGAATATCAAAATACAGGGCATCCATGTGTAGTAACTTAGCTGGACTTACAGTTAACTAGGACATTTGAGAAAGAGTGATTAAAGATTTGTACAAGAAATTTTCAAACTTGTCTCTATTTTCCACTATTTCCGTTCTCAGAACATACCCAAAGTCCAGAATACTCAAGTGAAGCAAAGGAGGACAGGTTGAAGAGAAGTGAGAAGGGAAACAGGAAACACAAGCTACATCCTTTTGATTAATATCAAAACATGCATCAACAACAGACTAAATAATGCTTTTATATATAATATCTTCAGTTAGAGACTTACAATGTCACTAGATCTTCACTTATTCAAAATTTACATAATCATTGCTATCACAAAATGGAAGCTAACTTCTGATGATCAGTTTAACCTTTACATCGCCTGATTAAACTCCGTCTTCATTCTTGAAACCCTAAATTAGCAAACAAGCCACAATACAATATATGCTATAGCATAGGTCGTCTGTGAATAGCTGGGATCTTCAACTGCTTCAGCTGCAATACAAACCATTGAGCCTTGGCCAATATAAGCCAATTTGAATAATCAATATGACAACCTTATTTTTCTAATGCAAACAGGATTGCTACAGTAAGGTGTCTCACTGCCACATCACAGTCATGGCCTCTTTTAACCCCTAATTAGATTGAGGCGATTATCCCTGCTCTTCCTTACAAGTGTACAGCTTGGATAAGGGATGACAAAAGCTATCTGCCACTTATTCAGCCTTTGCAGACAGCAGGTTATCCAGGGAGATAGAGAATAAAATCAACAAACAATTGTTATTCATATCATCATCTAAAGTGTTAAGATAGTCACAGTTTCCATACATGCAGAGTGAATATAGCCCAGAGCATGAGGTAACTGCAGACTGCTTAAGAACATCAGGGTTACACAGATGGAAATTCATGGTGATGTTGGGGAATTATGTCTAAATCAAATTCATTTGCATAAAAAGAAATGATTGGGGATTTGTCTTCTGTATATAATATATCAAGATTTCATTATGTTTCGCTTCATGAATTCTTTGAAGCTAAATTTTAATATTGATTTTTCTAAATACATAGTATTTATCATGAAAAGAATGCCAAAATAATGGTTTGCAGAAACTTAAATGCATTAAGATTCAATTAAAATACTCTTAAATATAAAACAGGAAACTTTTTTTCACTATGATACACTACACAAGGTCTTGTATTATATTTAGATGATCAAGAGTTATTTCATTAACTCTGTAGATTCCAAACATTTTTCTTAACTCTCATAATAATCAATTTCTAAAATCCTGGTCATCACTTCAGACCCAGTATTAACAAGAGAACTGTGGTCACAAGAAAATAATAAACAGTAGCTGCAAAGACATCAAACTGTTTCCTAGTAAGATTAACTAACTAACTTTAGGACAGTATAGAAAGCTGGGCCCATTAATAAGAAAAAACTTTGATGGGAATATCTGAGTCTACTCTGATGATGATAAAATCACAGCCCAAATAATAAGATAAGGAAATGTTGAAAAAGATTTCGTATCTTTTCCTTTTCACTTGCAAGAATCAGTGGGTGTCTTTTTTTTTTTTTTTTAAAGATAATCACTTTGCTTAAAAAGAAAAAAAAGAAGAACGGGAAAGCTACAATCTTTTATATTGAATTCTGGTTCCATCTTATATTATTCATTCCGTTAATCAATATTGTTGCCTTTTAAGCAGCCAACTAGAAGTATATATTCTTGTTCCAATAACTGAGGTCACAGCCCAAAACTTCATCAAATGCCACTCCAAGAACGGTAAAAACATTTAAAATAGTGTTGCTATATTGGTAGCAAAAATTTGTCACATAAGCATGATTTTCGTACATAGCCATGAGTTACTGAACCCAGATTCCCATGGAGAGTGTTGTGATTACTTGGTTATCGGTGGGTCATTTAACCAAACTGCATCATGACAGTTTAAAATTTAGTGATTGCCAACCTGTCTGAGCAGTATGATTATCTAAACCGTGTGCCTTGTTCCCCTGACATAAGCTAAAACATGACTTCATTCTTAAAGTTGAATACTAACTCAGAATACTGGGCAGGCCTAGAAATTTAAGTCATAATTCACTTCTACATGTTGTTTCCAGAGCACCAATGCTGAAAACAGAAACCCAAAGCTTTATATATATTTAATAATTATATATGTAACATATATATTTTTACACGTTTACAGTTAACAATTTCATTTTAAATACTTGATTTTAAGTAACATGCTTTTCTTACAATATCCCAGATATGTATTTATTTTTGTAAAATAGACTTGATAAGAAAACATGAAATCAATGGTCAAGAGACATGGGAATATTTTACTAGACATGACAAAATTTATTAACCTTAGTTTACTTAAACTGGGTGTTAAAATTTGAATTCATTATGATTTTATTTCTCTAATCCATTTCTGGTCTTTAAAATACGTACATACTCCACCTTCCAAAATTAAACATAAATCATACACCTCTACCATAGGTTTTAGACTAAAATATTTTAAGAATTTAGTAAATGTGTGCTGGCAAAATTGTATAAAGCCAACCTATAATAAATTAAAAACAGACAATTGTTTTCAATCACGTTTCTATTCATACAGAGTTAAACCATTAGTGCTAAAATTTGAAAACATTAAAAGGGAAAGTAACAACAAATGACTTGTTAGTCAATGGGTAAAGAAAAATCTCACTGCCTTATTTTAATCAGTCTTTTTGTATGTTATTTTACTATTTTTCAGATTTCTTTGTTCTTTCACTGAGAACTTTATATGTGCTTGAAAAGTTACTAGCAACTCTATATTAAAAGTACAATAAAGAACTAGACCCTTGAATAATTTGAAAAATGCAAAGTGAAAAACTAAATTATGACATATAAAACTATTGATTTTCAAACTTTCTTCTGCAGCTCAACTTTATACAAAACTCCAATACTGTCAGCATATCTCAATAATATTCCCACTCAAAAGAAATAATGCATTATTGGGTTTTGCTTGGATGACTGTAAATTTAATAATATTAAAGTTGAGGTCAATAAATAAAAGGTCCATGGTCCTTATCCAATTCTCAATTTCTAACTAAAGAGTGGCATGATGGCCACAGGTTAGTCACACATATGACTAGAGAACTAGAAAATGGTATCTTTGAAAGCAAGTAATTTACTCAGGATGTGGGCTTAAATAATTTCAAAGCCATTGTTAGACAAGAATAATAACTAGTTATTCTTCATCTTTACTACAAGTAAACAAGAAATAGGATAGCAGATTTAGGTCAGTTAACAGAAAAGCATTTCTAGAGTGTGTTAGGTATTTGAATAGATTTTAAATGGAGGTTGGAATTCTCTTACGTCAAGTACTTGAAAAGGATACGTTCTAATCTTTCAGGAATGGTTTCTGAAAGCAGAGTAACCGAGTTGTAACCGCCCTTCTCACTTTAAAATAAAATTCTTAAAACCATATATTTATGGAATATCATGATGCTTTTGTATTTGTTTCATTCATAATTTAAAATTTATCTAACAGGAGTATACAAATAATGGAATATTCCAGATTTGATTTGGTAGAGAGCTAGAAACAATGGGGATAATAAATAAGTAGGGCTCAGCACTACATGAAAAAAGGAAGAAAATATTAAAACATGAAAGAACTAAAAAAAAATTAAAATTCCATATCATAACAACTCTTTAGGTAAGTTATAAAATATAGTATCATCTACCAACACAGTCTATAAACAAACTATAAAGAATATGAAGCGGGGCGCCTGGGTGGCGCAGTCGGTTAAGCGTCCGACTTCAGCCAGGTCACGATCTCGCGGTCCGTGAGTTCGAGCCCCGCGTCAGGCTCTGGGCTGATGGCTCAGAGCCTGGAGCCTGTTTCCGATTCTGTGTCTCCCTCTCTCTCTGCCCCTCCCCTGTTCATGCTCTGTCTCTCTCTGTCCCAAAAATAAATAAACGTTGAAAAAAAAAATTAAAAAAAAAAAAAAAAAAAAAAAAGAATATGAAGCAAATCAAGTAGAAATAACCCCCCCCCCAAACTGATAAAGTAGAATGATACAAATCTGTTATTGTATTCATTTAATTTCTTCACCAATATTAAACAAACAAGCCAAATGGGGAACGGGTAATATATACAGAGAAAATATAGCAAGCAATTTATTCAGACAAGAGTGTGTGCCTTAGATATCAAACCACTATAAAAGTTCTCTTTATGCTGCCAAGTCAAATTTTGAATGGATCTTAACCAAATGATCAAAGTTACCATCACCAATAATAGAATAAACCAACATCCTGTGATTCCTGATAGATGCTGAAAAGGACAAAACATTACTTCTGTGATATTCCTGGAAAAAAATGCACAACCTATAATCATTAGGAAACATTAGACAAATCCAAATTGAGGGACATATCAAACAACTGGCCTATATAGCTTTAAAAATGCCAAGAGGGCGTGGCGTCTAGGTAATTCAGTAGGTTAAGCACTCTTGATACCAGCTCAGGTTGTGATCTCGAAGTGCTGAGACCTAGTCCCACATCAGGCTTGCACTGAGCAAGGAGCCTGCTTGGGATTTTCTCTCTCTTTCTCTCTCTCTCTCCCTCTGCCCTTCTCCCCCACTCTCACATGTTCTCTCTCTTCTCTAAAAATAAATAAACAAAAAATTAAAAAATAAAAATGTCAAGGTCATGAAAGACAAAGAGAATCTGAGAAACTGTTCTACATTAAAGGAAACTAAAGAGACATGACAACTAATTTTCATGCATGACCCTGAACTGGGTCTTTGATGGAGGGGAAAGGTGGCTAGTATGCAAATAGGAAATTATATGACATAACTGGGACTATGTGCTGCTGATTAGATAATATTGTATCAGCACTAAATTTCCTGATTATGATTACTGTACTGTGGCTACATAAAAAAATTTTTACAGAATATACACAAAAATATTTAGATGTAAAGGGACTGATGCCCGCCATGTACTCTCAAATGATTCAGAAAAAAAGTGTGTTGAGAGACAGAGACAGAGAATGAGAAAATGAGGCAAAAATGTAAACAATCTGTGAATCTGGATAAAGTGTATATGAGAGCTCTTTTTATTCTTTCTGAAACATATTTGTACGTTTGACATTATGTTAAATAAAGAGCTGCAAAACAAACCTTAATTGGGCATATTAATTCCTACACAGTACTTTCAGTTCCAACCAGGAACTTACCTCCTTAAAACCTGAGAGCACTGGGGGGAAAAATTCACATTTAGTAGGCAAGCAAAAGCTACCTTTTAAAAAAGTATACATATTATCATATAGTCCTAAAACATTATTTACTATATTTAGAAATCTAGAATTTGTAAAACTGTTTAGAAAGCACAAAAATTTTTAAACCCCAGATTTTACTATTTTCAGTCTTAAAATGCTTTCATCTGATGATAATTTGATAAATTATAATCACCAAGTGTTTTTAGGCATCCCGTTCCTAAGGTGAGGTTAACTCAATAATTTTTAAGGAATTTTATCAATAGTGCTCTCAGATCTGAGACATTGTGAGGGAAAAGTCATGGCATATGGTCTAAACAGAGAGGTCCCCTCCCATTAACTTCAGAATATGAAAAGCTAAAGCCATACAAAGTATACAGTTATTATTGGTTTACTGCTTTATACAAATAGAGCTCTGAAAGTGAAACCAGCCTCTTGGGATAGGTGATGAACCAATGTCTGGACACCTCTCTGTGCTTTGTTACAATGCAACAATAAGCGGGTCTGAAATGGCTTCACTGAAGTGCTGGAAGCCTTGCTGGAAGCCTTATTTCGTTGGGTGCTCAGCCATCCTTTCATCAGATCTGTCAGTATCCATCCCTTTTGGTAACCATCAAGAAATATCACCATTAAATTCCCTACAGAAAGGTTATTATATTCAGAAATGGCAAAGTAAATTTTCCGTTATCCACAGAAATAAGAATATCATACTATACTGACTGTGTTTCTAATTATTTTACTGATTCAGTCAATAAATTTTTGGCTAGAGTAATAATATTTTTTGGTATATTAAAAGCGGGCACTTATTCGCTGTTAGTGGTGGGAGGAGGAGGAGGGCAAATTCATACCACCTTCCCAGGATGCAAAATGACCATGTGTGTTAACCTCATAAAAAACAATATTCTTTGACCCAGCAAGTTCACTTCTAGGAATTTATTTTACAGAAATATAAGAAATATGTGCAAAGATATTTATATATATAAATATTTATACATACATGTGCATATATATGTACATGTATCTATACATATACATAAGAATACATATGCACAAGAATATTTATGAGAATATCCATAACTTCAATGATAAATGAAAACAACTTACATGTCCAAAGACACAGGATTATTAAATAGGTTAGTATATATCTATATACTGCAAAGTACACTACTCTTAAAAATGGTGACATAATAGATGGTACAGTAGTACATCTGTTTAATTTTTAAATAAACTAGGAAACATCTACATGTACAATAAAAACTGTATATAACAATCAAAAGTGTTTGCACCCCATTTGGGAGACCACTATTGTATACAACAGGCTTTGGCAGTCTAGGCCAGGAGATGACAAACTTTAAGTCCTTAGACTAGCTTGGTCCCACTGCCTACTTTTGTAAATAGAATTTACTGCAACAAAGACATGTCTATTCATTCATTTATTTATTGTCTGTGGCTGCTTTTCACATTACAACAGCAGAGTTGAGTAGTTCTGACAGACACTGTAAGCCCACAAAGCTGAAAATATTCACTATCTGGATCTTCGTGGAAAAAAATTTCTGAATCCTGGTCCAGAAAGCTAGCTCACATTTCTCTCCAATGCTTTCCATATATCCTTTCAATTTATTGAATTATATGATATAACCATCTAGACTAAGTGGTTTCCAAACTATCTTTGCATGTGTGGCAGGAGAGTAAAAGGATCTCAGTCCATCCACTCACCCCACCCAGCCAGGGAAGGGGGGAAAAAATGGAGAAGGTAAGGGGGAAAGGAAGGAAAGAATAGGAAGTAATGAGGAAGATAAGAATTAAAGAAGGAACAAGAAAAGTTTGAAAGCCACTGATCTATTTTAGGGGTAGAGAAGGGGATGACAAGGAGATCCTTATTTAGCAAATGAGTTTGTTTTCAGGAATGGAGTTTGTACCAGAACCCAAGTCTCTTAATAGACAGCATGTATATTATATAGGATATATTCTCAATTATCAATTGGAAGAAGAAAGCAGAAAAATTTTTAGATACTAAAATGGTTTGTGGCCTTCCAAAGCTCAATTCAACTCCAGAATCTTATTCCTTAGTATATAATTTTGTTAATTTCTCTCTCAATTAAGTTAAATGAAAATTGATTAAATTGATTTTAATTTACTTTTTCTCCTTAGAAAGGCAATAATGGAAAAAAAAAACACTTGACAACAATGAGATATAGAAAATATTCCTTAACCTTAACTTCCCGTACACAAAATGTTAAAAGGCTCTTATTTACTAATATGCCCATTTTACCCCATCATTTTTGGTTCCAGGATGCACAAACTACAAATCAATCCTGTTATGGACAGTTTAAAGAAGACACTGTGGGTGGGTACAGAAGAGGGAAGGAAAGTAAAAGGGCAAAACTAGCAGAGGTTATTGCAGTGAAAATGTATACAGGAAAGTAAACTCAAGACTCGGAACTGTACACACTTAGCATTTGTAAGAAAGAGGATGCTGAGCCACAGGCTTCACCATGAAGTTAGCACCATGGGCAAAAGCCTACATAACCTTACATAACACTAGGAATGAGGCACGTAGATGGAGAAAGACCTAATCAGTAATCTCAAGCATCAAGGCTATTTGTTATCTCTTGAGCTACAGTAGAAACCAATGGATACAAACAACTATTAATACTTCAGGAAAGAGAGATGGGAAGTTTTTAGTATAAAAGGATGAAAATGGCAAACAATGGTTGCGCTAGCTACTAATTTGTTGCCTCAGCCATAAATCTATTATAGAACTCTGCAAATGACATTTTTTCTTTGCCAGCTAGCTGCCTGTTAGGTTCTCCTAGGAACAGGTACTAAGAGGAAGTTGAAGAGCTCTGGAAAGTGAGACGGGCTTTCCTTGTTTTACTTACTGCTCCTGTCAGGGCTGCCCCAGCAACAACTCTTTAGAGGAAGTAACTCCTTAGTAGAGTTGGTTCCAATTTCTGTGTTGTTCTCCCCCACTCTCCCACCCACACTCCCAGAACCAGACCCATCACATTCCCTCAGAGGCCACTAGCAGCAGCCAAGCAGCAGCCCTTTCTTAAAGGTCCACCACTTAGCTCTATGGAGCCCCTCCCCCAAGACCCTGAGCGGCTAGTCAAGCAACACCTACTCTTCAGAGGTCTGGGTCCCAGCTATGCCCTTCTCTTGACATCTTCAATCCTGATAATCCAACCTCTATCTTTTTTTTCTCAATGATGTTGGAAAAAGTATGGAACACTTTACAATTTTGTGTTGACACACAGGGGCCTTGCTAATCTCTGTTGCACAGGGGCCATGCTGATCTCTCTATAGTTCTAATATTAGTATATGTGCTGCCTAAGCGAGCACCCAATCTCTTCTCTTTGTTTCCCCTGATTCTTACTATTACTATCTCTGTTACCTTAGTGTTCCCCCTTTGGCATCACCCTCCCATACCTAATTAACCAACTCTCCATAAAAAATAACTATTGTGGTCTCATCTTCTGGACTGGTCCTTTACTGAGACAATGGTATTAAGTAGTCCTTATTTTAAATGTAATTAATATTCTCTTTAGGTGTTATTTTTAGCGTTTAATTTTAGTGTATGTGTATGTAAAAAATATTTTTAAGGACTTAGAATTTTCTTCACAATTCAGTCTCCCTAAATGTTTTGTTGTTGTTGTTGTTTTCCTGTTAGGTGTAAGACATTTTTTTTTTCTCCGACAGTTCTTTTGGTCCAATCTGTGAGAAAGCCCCAACAAGTCACTAACATGTCTGTGATACTTAATACCTTAACCTGTCCTTATATCTTCTTCTAAATGTGTCTTAGCTAGGGGCGTCTGGGAGGTTCAGTTGGTTAAGTGTCTGACTTCAGCTCAAGTCATGATCTTGTGGTCTATGAGTTCAAGCTCCTAGTTAGGCTCTGTGCTGACAGCTTAGAGCCTGGAGGCTGGTTAAGATTCTGTGTCTCCCTCTCTCTCTGCCCTTCTCCTGTTCATGCTTTGTCTCTCAAAAATAAATAAACATTAAAATTTTTTAATTTTTTTTTTTAACGTTTATTTATTTTTGAGACAGAGAGAGACAGAGCATGAACAGGGGAGGGGCAGAGAGAGAGGGAGACACAGAATCCGAAACAGGCTCCAGGCTCTGAGCTGTCAGCACAGAGCCCGACGCGGGGCTTGAACTCATGGACCGCGAGCTCATGACCTGAGCCGAAGTCGGCCGCTCAACCGACTGAGCCACCCAGGCGCCCCAACATTAAAAAATTTTAAAAGGGGGGGGCACATGGGTGGCTCAGTTGGTTGAACATCCGACTCTTGATTTTGGCTCATGTCATGATCCCAAGATCATGGGATTGAGCCCTGTGTCAGGGCTTAATATTCTTTCTCTCTCTCTCCCTCTCACCCTCTGCCCCACTCCCCTGCTTGCTCTCTCTAAAATAAAACAATGCATCAAATTGTCTAAGTATATAACATGTACTTGACTAAGAGAAGAGTTATTTATACAACTATGTAACTATTAACTTATCAAAATTTGACCTTGCTAGCTATCTTGGGAAAATACACCACTTAACCTCTGGTAGCCTCAGTTTACTCACCTATAAAGAAAACAGGTTGGACTAGGTCTCTATTGTCATAGATCTAACACGACAATCTATAAAATATCTTTTTTGTGCTAAGGCATCAGGAGCTCACCATCATTATCAAGAGAGACAAAATCTAGTTTTGTAAAGGAAAAAAGTAAAGAGGTAGAAAAGAGAATACCAAGATTGATAGTTCAAAAACATAATGTGAAAGTGATTCAAATACATCATGTTAAGGAAGTCTTTATTTTCTTCCTCTAAGTCCAGGGAAAGGAAGAAAATATATCATAGGCAAATTATCTGGTTAAAAATTCAAAAGTTTTTTTTTTTTTTCTATTATCACCGTCTTTGAAAACATTTACGAAGTCAGAAAGGATATTTCTTAAATTCTCTTCAAGACAGAAAACATGTCTTCTGTTGTTTCTTCAGTTTTAAGAACTAGGTTAGTTTTGATATTCTTGTCTCAAATTCTCTGATCACCTGCCACACGGTAACTGTATGCTTTTATGGCTTATTTATGGAAATAATTATATTTAAAATACCAGTTAAAGGTTCATGGCACAGGCCAGATGATTTATCTTTTAGTAGTTAACTTGCCCTTAACTTGCGCTTAACTTAGTGCAACTGGTAGTTTTTGATGCAAGGGAAATTTGGTGAAAACAAATTTCAAATTTTATAATCAGTTACTCCAAAGTAAACTGAGGAGGAAAGACTCCATTCTGATTATCTGCTTTATATCTCATCTGCACTGCTACAGTAGCCTTGATAATTTCCCTCTAAACTTTAAAGTTCACCACTTTTACACAGAAATAAGAAAGGTTTTTACTTTAGAATATGAATTTAGGGGTCACTGGGTGGCTCAGTCGGTTGAGCGTCTGGCTTGGGCTCAGGTCATGATCTCACAGTTTGTGGGTTTAAGCCCCACATCGGGCTCTGTGCTGACAGGTTAGAGCCTGGAGCCTGCTTCGAATTCTGTGTCTCCCTCTCTCTCTGCTCCTCCCCTGCTCATGCTCTCTCTCTCCTTCAAAAATAAATAAAAATATTTAAAAAAAATTTTTTAAAAACAGTATGAATTTAACATCTACTCTTTAAGATAGGAAATTTTGTAATTTCAAAACTGAAAATATTAGGTCCTAGTACTCCAGAGCTACCATTATTATAAAAACAAATTTGCAGGAGTCTGTATAGCATAATTTAATTAATGTAATACATTACATATTGTTGTAAATGCATAGATGAAAGTATAGAAGCACAATGTTAACAGTGGCTAATTCTTTTTTTTTTTTTTTAATTTTTTTTTTAACGTTTATTTATTTTTGAGACAGAGAGAGACAGAGCATGAACGGGGGAGGGGCAGAGAGAGGGAGACACAGAGTCGGAAGCAGGCTCCAGGCTCTGAGCCATCAGCCCAGAGCCCGATGCGGGGCTCGAACTCACTGACCGCGAGATCGTGACCTGAGCTGAAGTCGGACGCTTAACCGACTGAGCCACCCAGGCGCCCCAACAGTGGCTAATTCTGAACAGCAAGATGATGTGGCTATATGGAGCAGGACGGAGGAGTTTTCACTTAATATATTCTAAATTTAAAAAGATTTTTTTTTTTTTGCAAAGCATATGCCTATACTAATAATTTTTTAAAGATTCATTTTAAAAAATTAAAGTTATAGAGAACCCACTGAAAAAACCTGAGCTTAAACTGAAGTAACATATTTAATCAGTTAACTTATTTATGCATAAATCTTACTTCAGCACCTTTTATGTGTCAAGGACTGTTTATAAACTCTGGGAATGGAGCAGTGTACAAGGATCCTGCCCTTCTGAAACTGACATTCTGGTGGGTGTACTAACAAGATGATTACACAATAGGATATACACTCTGAAGTATATAAATCGGGTAGAGAGTAATGGAGGGGGGAGATGGTTAATTTACACTGGGTGTTCAGGAAAGGCCTCTTTAAAAAGATTACACTTGAGGGGTGCCTGGGTGGCTCAGTCGGTTGAGCGTCCAACTTAGGCTCAGGTCATGATCTCACAGTTCATGGGTTTGAGTCCCACGTCAGGCTCTGTGCTGACAGCTCGAAGCCTGGAGCCTGCTTTAGATTCTGTGTCTCCCTCTCGCTCTGCCCCTCCCTTGCTTGCACTCTGTCTCTGTATCTCAAAAAAATAAATAAATAAACATTAAAAAAAATTTTTTTAAGATTACACTTGAACTAAGAGCCAAATAATAAGAACGAGAAGCCATACAGAAAGATCCTGGAGGACGCATTTCAGGCAGAAGCACAGCGATTGCAAAGATGTGGAAGGTGAAAAAAAGTGTGGCTAGAGCATAATGAGCAATAGGAGATAAGCTGGAGTACATGAGCTTGTGGAACTTTGGTTTCACGGTAAGATTCAGCAAGAAATGAAGCGCTTTAGGCAGAGAGGTGAAGAAGGATGACTAACATTTTTAAGAGATCTCTCTGGATGCTGTGTGGATCATGGTTTGTAGGGAGGGCAAGAGTGAAAGTAAGAAGCCCAACTAAGAAGCTATACCTCAGGTAGAAAATGATACTGGCCTCCTCCGTATCAGTGGAGATATCCCTCTGTTCACATATCAGTAGAGATAAATAAAATAAAAAAGAAAAGAAAGAATAGTTACATTTTAATCAATTTTGAAGACTGTGTGAAAATTGTTTTTTTTTTTCCTTGTTCTATAGGTGTCTACGTAATATCCCCAATTTTGTCTTTTAGGACACAAAACCTAAAATATTGACTAGCTGGCTCTTTATAGAAAAAGTTTATTGAACCCTGACCTAGAAGAAAGAGTACAAAAACTGGAAAACGATGGACCAGGTTACTAAGCCTTGAGGTATTTCAAAATTTAGAGAAGGAGCCAGCAAAGGAATGGCTCTGAGATAGAATTGTAGCAGATTAAGGCAGGAAGATATTTCAATAAGTAAGTAAGTAAGTAAGTAAGTAAGTAAGTAAGTAAATAAATAAATAAATAAATGAGAGAGAGAGAGAGAGAGAGAAGAAAGAAGGGGGCACAGGAGAAGAAGATTAAAGGCAGAGTGATCATCTGTGCTGAATGCTACTGAGGTAACCTGTAAGATGATATGAGAAAAGTATCTACTCGATTTGGTAAAACAGAAATCACTTGACAAGAGCAGTTTCAGTGTAGTGGTGAAAACATAAACTGAATGTGTGGAAAAGGGATTAGGTGATGAAGAAGTGGAAAATAATAAAATCAACTGAAACTGCTAAAATAGGGAGAAGAGGAATGGTATAACACTGTATGAGAAGAGGGGTCGAGAAAGGGCTAAGATATTTTATCTTGTTTTGGTTTTGTAAATTTTTAAGAATCATCTAGTAGAGGAAGGAACTGATCCTGGAAGGAGTACAATTAGAAGAATGTGACTCAGAGAACAAATGATAGAGAAACAAGCATACTTCTTCCATTTTCACAGGAGAGGATGAAACTTATTTGGTTAAAAAAGGACATGAAGACAGAAAGAAGGTGATGGGTAATGAACAGTGGTGTGTTTGATGTTCTCAATAAGGTCAAGTGTTTTCATAGCGGGTATTAAAGTAACTGACTTGGAAATCTAGAAGGTGGTAGACAGAGAAAGGAATATATGCTAATGAGATTTGATGGATGGGGGGGGATGTTGATGATGATGACAAGCTTGTTAACTTATTAAGATGTGACTACAAGATGGTAGAGCATGTGACCACTGATCTCAGGATTGTGAGTTTGAGTCCCACATTGGGTGTAGATTACTTTAAAAAAAAAAGCGTATAAGATGTGACTATAGGAGTACACACCTTAGAAAGTAAAGAAACAGGGGCACCTGGGTGGCTCAGTCGGTTAAGCGTCCGACTTCAGCTCAGGTCACGATCTCGCGGTCCGGGAGTTCGAGCCCCGCGTCAGGCTCTGGGCTGATGGCTCAGAGCCTGGAGCCAGCTTCCGATTCTGTGTCTCCCTCTCTCTCTGCCCCTCCCCCGTTCATGCTCTGTCTCTCTCTGTCTCAAAAATAAAATAAACGTTAAAAAAAAAATTAAAAAAAAAAAAAAAGAAAGTAAAGAAACAAAGATAATTACAAGTGAGAAAATGGAAGCTAAATGAGAAGTAATGCTATCAATATTAGCAAATGCCTGGATATTCCCCCACTAACATGTGTTGGTCAGAATGTTTTACATAATGTACACAGTACACTGTATGCGAGTGAGAGTATTACAACTGCTCTTAAAATGTCAAATTTAGAATGTTCCTCTTAATAATATTAATCTAACCACATACCCAAACTTTACCAGTCCACTAAAATAGCAATGGCTTTCAGAGATTTCATGGATACATTCAGCAACATGATAATACTATCTTAGGCAATACAATAGTTTGATTTACTACGAATAACTAGACTTACTGTAGTGATCGTTTTGCAGTGTACACAAATATCAAATCATTATGCTATAAACCTAAAACTAATATAATGTTACATGCCAATTATACTTCAACTTAAAAAGCAATAGTAAAAATAGTTTTTCAACACTATTTGTACAAAGCATACCTAAAACAAAATTGTTGGAAGTAAAAGATGGATAAATTGGGTTTGTTATACCAATCTTTGTTTTATGGGTCTTAATATTTCTATAATAAAAAGTTTACAGAAAAACTAAGTGTTGAGAGTGTGGATTGGCAACCACAGCCTCAGAATCTATATTTTTGGTAAGAAGTGGGCTTCTCTGTTTTGAAAAACTGGCATGTTGAGCTCTATAAATTGCCCAAGGCAAAGCGATAAGCATAGGAAAGGCATCCACTTTATGAAACCTTTGTCCTGGAATAGACCCTATGAATCTTTCAAAACAAAGGAGTGCAAGTTTGCTGTTCAGGATAATACACTGAACATAAAAGATTACTAATGACTTATGAACTCCTAACGTAGTATGAATCATGCCAGCAACACTAGGATATTGGTTTCAACAAATAGCCTATTTTATTTTATAAACTTCACCAGAATATTATCAACAGCAGTATTAGAAAATGGAAAGCTAATAAAATTAGGAGACGGCATCAGCATACTGCACACTGTGTTTCTCATCACTCTAATGCAGAATCTAATGGATGAGAGATCCATCTTTTAACTTAAAAAAAAAAAAAAGCAGCTGGTAAACCTAGAAAAATAGACTTCCATTTGACAAAGTTATTAGAGAATGTTTTGCTACCTAAATTCAATAAACTGCATTAGTGGAACCAGTTTCTTTTATAAAGAAAAAAGAGAGGCAGCATACTTTCTTCTTGTGTTTTATTATAGTTCAAAAGCCTGATTATATGAACGGTTTCTTGTTTTCCTTTGGCGATATCTGAAGTAGAATACGACTGAAAGATTAGAGGATTATAAATATTCTCTTTCCATAAAGATGTTTTCCTAAGTCTATAACAGAGGATATTATAAATACTGGATAATATCAAACTTTCAGAAATCAATGCTTTTCACAAACACTGGGTTGCCTACCTGCGAAACAGAGCTTTTAATATCTAACCCTGATTTTATTTGATATCATGACCAAGTATTTTTCTGAAAAGTAAATGGTTATTAGCGATTTCTACTATAGTTCCATAACAGCAAAGGCAGAATCCATGTTTAGGTGATTACTTTATGTTTTGATTCAGTTATCTGCAGGGTGTCTGCATGGTACTCTAACTATTTAAAGCCAGCAAAAAAGATTACAGCTCACACTAACTGGATTTTCACAGCTCCCTATCATTCGGCTTGAATTCCTCATGGGCAGATTAAAAGGGCCAAGCCAAACAATGGTCTTTTTACAAGGTGGTTATTGAAAAAAGAAAAAAAAAAAAAAAAAAAAAAAAAAGACGAAGAAGAAGAAGAAGAAAAGAGAAGAAAAAGTATATTTTATGGTCAAAACAACAAAATTATTTATGGAAGCAGCCACATAAAAATAAAGTTAAATGTATAATAGAGGTAAAATTCTGGATGTTGTCATATAATGAATCCAAATCAAGAAATTAATAGCATATGAAAGAACAGTAGTTTTTACTACAAAATCTTTAACATCAGTAATACGGTTTTACAGTTCAAAGATGGCTAGTTATGACATCAAAGAACAGAGTTAAAAGTACCTCAATGACCCCTAGTCTAACTTACTATTATAGTATAGATAGACTGAGGCCCAAAGAACTCAACATGGCATCCTGAAGTCAACTACTAGCAGATTATCAAAATAACCATGTAAGTATTTTGTGTTCTTTTCCACTTTGACTTAACTGCCCTCTCATTCTTTACCTTCACTCACTTCAAATGATCAAATGACTTCCCACTCTGTGATTAGACTTTCTGAGTGAACCCTGGATACAAAGCCTACCTTATGTATTATCTCCTCTAATCCTCATGCAATCCAGGGAGGTAGTTATGTATATCATGGCCATTTTACAGATAAAAAAACCTAAGACAGATTAAGTGACTTGCCCAGGATAGCTAGCAAATGGAAGAGTTGGATTTAAAATCAGGTCTACAAAACTCTAGTGTATAAGCTATTAATCACTGTGCTACACTTAGCTTCTCTATGAGCTTCTTTTTCTCATTTCAACGACAAGCCCCATTCATTGGTTTACACTCTTCTTTCCATGCACCATTCATTCACACAACTCATCCAAACACTACCTTTAGTGTTTCCACACTATTGTTTAGTAGTAAATAACTGGTTAGTTTCTGATTCCAAGTCAGATCACACCCAATTGGATAACATTCTTTACTTACTCTTTACTTATCTCATTCCCTACTGCCACTACCTTAACTAAAGCTTCATCATTGCTCTCTTAGATAAAACTTGTAAATTGTCTCTCAGCCTTCAATCCATTCTCCTTAGTGCTGCTTCTCAGATTTAATATCATTCAAGTCAAAACTCCTTTGGCACCTCCTCTTATAACCTCTGCTTACATTTATTTTAGTCACAATGATCTCAAAAGGAAAAATAAGTTTAAATGTATATATTTATATTTGCTTATATGTTTCTTAAAGAAATTCTAGAAGAATGTGTAAGAAACTCGTAAATGTGGTAACCTGAATTTCTGGGGTGGAAGTAGGGATAGTAAGTAAAAGGATGAATGGGGCCAAGGTGGAAGAGAGAGTCTTTACTACATGTGTGTATACCTTTATATAATGTTCAATTTTGAACTATATAAGCATATTACCTATTAAGAAAAAAAGAGTAAAGGGGAGGTAAGGAAGGGGAAGCAAAAGAAAGGAAAAAGAATAAAGCTAAGTGTCACCCTCTTGTTTCCAGAAAGCACCTTCTGCATTTTCTGTCTGACATAAAATGGTAATTTCACGCAAAAAAAAAAAGGGAATAAAAATAATTTCATAAACACTCTATGATCCCTCCTGCTTCAGTCCTTTTCTTTTTCCCTCTCTTTCTTACTTCTTCTTTCCATGTTCTTTTCTTCCAGATGGCTTAGGTATCGACACCTTTAGAAAATCTTCCTCGACTGACACATTTTGGATTAAGTAGCCCTCTGATATACTCCCCTAGTATAGTGGGCATCTCTCTGTCACAACATTCACACTACATTATTATCTATTTATGTGTCCAACTGCCAAACGAGATGAAAGTTTCTTGAAGTCAAAGGCCATGACTTATTCATCTTTGCAATCTCAATAACCATAATAGTGCCAGACACACTTTAACAGTCCCCAAAGCAATCCATGGCACAAGGCATTTATCTTTGCTATGGCCCAGGCAGTCATTGTAATTTAATCTTTCCATACAGGAAACATTGGTTTGGTCACAACAGCCTCCCCTTTACAGGCCTCTACAGTTATCAAATTCCAAGTGAAATACCCAAAGAGTTAAAGATAAACAGGAAATGAAAACCCAACACTCCAGGCCAGAACTCTCCTTAGCTCAGCACCTACATATCCTCTTGCCTACTTTATTTCTCCTCTTGAATGCTCAAAGCAAACTTATGATCTTCTGTCATACCCTAGTCTCTTCCAGGATAACTGTGCATAAGTTAAAAAATACACACACACACACACACACACACACACACACACACATACACACACACACACGCATTACCATCACTCCAGTTGATACAACTCAGAAAACTACTGGTTATCCTTAGTATCTTCATCTATCATCAATCAAATCCATCATTAAATACATAAATATGTCTCAAATCCATCAACCTCTCTATCTCCAATGCCAAATCTCTGGTTCAAGCTACTATTACATCTTTCCTAGACTACTGTGCTACTAATCTGGTTTCTCTGCATCCACTCTTATCCTCTGCAATCTGTTTTCCACACTGCAGCTGGAGTGATCTTTTCAAAACACTAATCTGATCATGTCACCAATCAGATTAAAACACTTCAAAGGCATCCTGTTATTCTTAAGATAGAGCCCAAAATCCTTAACCAGGTTTACAAGGCCCTACAGAGTCTAGCTCCTATCTGCTTCTCTGGCCCCAACTCATACTGTGTCCCCCCCTCCTCTCCATTCTAGCTACTCTGACCATATTTTAGTCCCTGTTCCTATCAGTCTCTCTGCCATCTAGGGACCTTTTTTGATGATGTTTCCTCTTTCTATAATGTTCTTCTTCCTTCTTTCACTGATTTCTATTCATCTTTATTTCTTCAGGAAGTTTGTCTGACTGTTGTAAATCAAATTCCCACCCCCTTAATATGCTATGTAAGGCACTATGCATATCTCATCTATGATAGTTACCACCATTGAAAGTTTATTTATTTATGTGATTTCATAAGTGCTATTTTCCTTCACTAGACCATAAGCTCCATGGATTCAGGAACCTTAACAGTTATCAATCACAACTGGATCTCCAAAAAACAACTCATTGCCAGACATAGTAGGTACTTCATAAATATTTGCTAAACTAGTGACAGAAAGGAAGCAGGGCATCTCTCAGGTAGTAACACCTAGGCTATATTCAGTCACCAATGTCCCTGCATGTGGAAAACGTAGAGAGAGTCCAAATCAGACTAATTTATTTAATGTGAAGAGCCTAATCATCAAAATTTAAAGTTTATCCTGAGACCTCTCTCCTTCCTCTTCAATCCCAGAATATTATACTCTTCTTCATTCAGGACTGGTAAACTAATCTTCCATCACAAAAAGATTTCAGAGACCATTTAATTTATCCCTCTCATTTTACAGGTAAAGAATATAATCCCAGAAATGTTAAGTGACCAACCCAAAGTCATATGCAAATTTGAAGAGCCAGGACAAGAGCCCACACTTACCAGTGTATTATAATATCCACTATATCAACCAAGATGAAACATCATGGATTTTTTCAGAGAAAAGAAGTACTCATTACTAATTTATAATCTAGTAACCCTGTACGTATATACAAGTCTGTCTAATCACATGCTCGAATTCTGGGTTGAGAAAATGTGGTAACCTTTATCTCCAAAGAACCATGTAAAAATTGTATACTCAGTAACTGTATAGTTCTTATCTATGGGATGAATGATCTGAAAGCAGTTACTTGGACATCATCAAAAGCATAACCCCATGGAAATATTTTTAATTGTTATACCACTTTTTTAAATTGATGTGGAAAAACTCTGGGTGGGTTCATGAGATTAGTTTTAGATGTGCTGGATTTAAGGTTCTGGACCTGTCCAACATGTACTTATACATATGTATCTGAAGTTTCAAGAAGAGCTCTAGCCTACTAAAGACTTAGATAATTGGTTCAAGGACAAGACAACATTAAGCCAGATGCCAGTCTTCAGTGAAAGAGGAATACTATCCAGGAAATATTTGGCATCAAAAGAAAGGTAAAGAATGCTTCATGATAAATGGCACAAGCCTCACAGAAATATATTTTAACTTACTCTATTTGAACTAATGGGTGAAAGAACAATTATTTGTAAGGGAGAATACAAAGTACAAAAGATAACAAACTGATCTCCTCACACTGAGGTATATCAGAAGTAATAAAATAAGATGAAAACTCAGATTCTAATTATGGCAGACTAAACAAATCCAGATCAACCCTTTCTCTGAGAAATAGTACAATGGATAGAAATCTTTAAAAATATTTATGGCTTCTTTGATGGCATTTAAGAGTTAGCAACTCAATGGCTGAGAATAAATTATGATAATCCCAAATTGCCCTCAAAAGCAATAGAAATAGACCCATTTGGAACCACACATAATTAAGTCATAACTTATAAAATAGTTAAGTTTAGTAAGTCAAATGTGCCAAATAAAAGAGAGTAACTGTCAGAATGAATTTTTTAAAAATCCATACAGGCCTGCCTCAAGAAACAAGAAAAATCTCAACTAAACAATCTAACCACATCTAAAGGAACTAGAAAAAGACATACAAAATAAGTAGAAGGAAAGAAATAATAAAGATCAAATTGGAAATAAATGAGATAGAGACTAAAAAGACAATATAAAAGATCAATGAAACTAAGAGCAAAATCAAAAAACCACTACCAATACTAAGAAAAAAAAGAGAGCACAAATAAATAGAACCAGAATTGAAAAAGAAGTTACAACTGATACCAAGGAAATACAAAAACTCATGAGAGATTATTACAAATAATTATATACCAATGAAATGGAAAGTCTAGAAGAAATGGATAAACTCCTAGAAAAACACATTCTTCTAAGACTGACTCATGAAGAAATAAAAAATAAGAACAGGCTGATTACTAGTAAAAAGACTGAATGTTTAATCAAAATACTTCCAACAACAAAAGTTCAGGACAAGACAAATTCACAGGTAAATTCTACTAAACATTCAAAGAAAATTTTAACACCTATCCTTCTCAAACTTTTCCAAAAAATTGAAGAGGAGGGAATATTTCCAAACTCATTCTGTAAGGCTAACATTAATGTGATACCAAAGACACCATAAGAAAGAAAATTACAGGCCAATCCCTGATGAACACAGATGCAAAAATCATCAACAAAATATTAGCAAGTTCATTTTATTTTTTTTTTAATTTTTTTTTTCAACGTTTATTTATTTTGGGGACAGAGAGAGACAGAGCATGAACGGGGGAGGGGCAGAGAGAGAGGGAGACACAGAATCGGAAACAGGCTCCAGGCTCTGAGCCATCAGCCCAGAGCCTGACGCGGGGCTCGAACTCACGGACCGCGAGATCGTGACCTGGCTGAAGTCGGACGCTTAACCGACTGCGCCACCCAGGCGCCCCAAAATATTAGCAAATTCAATTAAACAATACATTAAAAGGATCATACACCTTGATCAAGTGGAATTTATTCCAGAAATGCAAGGATGGTTCACCATCTGCAAATCACTGTTATACAAATATATTGATAAAATTAAAGATAAGATCACCTGATCATCTCAACAGTTGTGGAAACAGCATTTGACACAATTCAACATCCATTTCTGATAAAAATGCCCAACAAAGTGGGTAGAGATAGAACAGACTACTACAACTTATAAAGGTCATATATGATAACCCCACAGCTAACATCCCATCCAATGGAGAAATGCTGAAAACTTGTCCTTTATGGTTAGGAACAAGATCAGGATGCCCCTTATTTAATATGGTGTTGGAAATCCTAGCAATTAGGCAGGAAAAAGAAATAAATGGCATCCAAATTGGAAGGGAAGTAAAACTGTCACTGTTTCTAAACAACATGATGGGGGCGCCTGGGTGGCACAGTCGGTTAAGCGTCCGATTTCAGCCAGGTCACGATCTCACGGTCCGTGAGTTCGAGCCCCGCGTCGGGCTCTGGGCTGATGGCTCGGAGCCTGGAGCCTGTTTCCGATTCTGTGTCTCCCTCTCTCTCTGCCCCTCCCCCGTTCATGCTCTGTCTCTCTCTGTCCCAAAAATAAATAAACGTTGAAAAAAAAAAAAAAAGATTTTTTTTTTAAACAACATGATGTAAAAAAAACTTTAAGGACTCCACCAAAAAGCTGTTAGAACTAATAAATACTTTAAAGTTGCAGGGTACAAAAGTACAAAATCAATATGGAAAAATCTGCTGTGTTTTTATTCACAACATTCACTAACAACGAACTATCACAAAGAGAAATTAAGAAAACAATCTCCTTAACAACTGCATCAAAAACAAAACCTAGTAATAAATTTAACCAAAGAGAAAATGACTTATATACAGAAAACCATAAGACAATGATAAAAAAATTCAAACAAATGGAAAGATATTCTGTGCTTAATGAATTGGAAGAATTAATATTGTTAAAAGGTACATATTACACAAAGTAATGTATAGATTCAATGCAATCCTTATCAAAATTCCAATGACATATTCCACAGAAATAGAACAAACAATCCTAAAATGTGTATGAAATCACAAAAGATCCCAAGAGCCAAATCAATCCTGAGAAAGAAGAACAAAACTGAAAGCATCATGCAACCTGATTTCAAACTATACTACAAAGCTACAGTAATTAAAAGAATATGGTATTGGCACAAAAATATAAACATGTATCAGTGGAACAGAATAGAAAGCCCATAAACAAACCCACGCGTTTGGTCAATGAATTTACAACTAAGGAAGCAAGAATACTCAACGTGGAAAAGACAGTCCCTTCAACAAATGGTACTGGAAAAACTGGACAGCCACATGCAAAACAATGAAACTGGACCACTATCTTATACCACACACTAAAATTAACTCAAAATGAAATAAAGACTTGAACATAAGACTTAAAATCATAAAATTCCTAGAAGAAAATGTAAATGGTGGGAAACTCTTTGACTTTATCTTTTTGTATTTGACTCAAGAAGCAATGGCAAGAAAAGCAGCAACAAACAAATGGAACTACATATGCACAGCAAAGAAAATCACTGACAAAAATAAAAAGGCAACCTACTGAATGGGAGAAGATACACATATTCAATAAGGGTTTAATATCAAAATATACAAAGAATTCATACAACTCAATAAAAAAAATCTGATCGGAAAAACTGGCTGGGGATTCAGTAGATATTTTTCCAAAGACGACAAATGATGGCCAACATGCACATGAAGACATGCTCAATTATTGCTCATTATCAGGGAAATGCAAGTCAAAACCACAATGAGATATCACCTCCCAACTATCAAAATGCCTATTGAACAAGGACAAGAAATAACAAGGGTTGGTGAGGATGTGGATAAAAGGGAATGCTTGTGCAATCCTGGTGAGAATGTAAGATGATGTAGCCAGTAAACAGTGCAGAGGTTCCTCAAAATATTAAAAATAGAACCACCATAAAATCCAGCAATTTCACATCTGCATATTTTTCACAAGAAAACAAAGACAGTAATTCAAATAGATATATACATCCTATGTTCATTACGTCACTTACAATGGCCAACATATGGAGAAAATCTAAATGTCCATTAATGGATAAATAGATAAAACATGTGTGTGTCTATGTGTCTGTGTGTGTATATAGTGAATACTACTCAGCTTTAAAAAAGAATGAAATCTTGCCATTTATGACAACATGGGTGGATCTTGGGAATATTATACTAAGTAAAATAACTCAGAGGAAGATAAATATAGAAAGAAATATAAATATAAATATAGATAAATACAGAAAGATAAATATAGAAAGAAATAATATGATTTCACTTATATCTGGAATCTAAAAAGCAAAATAAACAAACAAAACAAAGCTTATTGATACAGAGAACAGATTGGGTTACCAGAGGGAAGGGAGGTTGGAAATGGGCAAAAAGAGTAAAGATCAAGAGGTACAAACCTCCACTTATAAAATAAGTAAGTCATGGGGATATAATGTACAGCATGGGGACTATAGTCAATAATACCGTCTTGCTGAAGGTAACATAATGTTGTATCTCAATTATACTTACAAAAACAAACAAACAAACAAACAAACCTCGTCAGGACCAGGAAAAAAAATTCCATTTCTCTGAAAGAAACTCTTTTCAAAGATAATGACACGAGAATGGCAAAAATAGAAAAAAGAAAAGCATGCAAACGCAAACACTGATCAAAAGATATCTGGCTTGGCTGTATTAATATTAGACAATGTTCACTGTATAGCAATAAAATAGCTGCAAACAAAGAGGGACATTATACAATGATGAAAGAGTCAATTCACCAAAAAGATTTAACAATCTTAAATGTATATACACCACCAACAAAAAAACCCTCAAAAATACACAAGCAAAAACTGAATGGAAAAATAGACAAACCCAAAATTACAGTTCAAGACTTTTCTTCTAAATAACAGCTTTGTAAGTTCACTGTTTTCAAGTGTCCAATTCACTGGTTTATACTGTATTCATGTTGTGTGTTAATCACCTCTACGTTTATCCATGCTGTAGCATTTATTATTAGTACTTCATTCTTTTTATTTTTATTTTTATTTATTTTTAAATCTTTTTAACGTTTATTTATTTTTGAGACAGAGAGAGACAGAGCATGAACGGGGGAGGGGCAGAGAGAGAGGGAGACACAGAATCGGAAGCAGGCTCCAGGCTCTGAGCTGTCAGCCCAGAGCCCGATGCGGGGCTCGAACTCACGGACCGCAAGATCGTGACCTGAGCTGAAGTCGGACGCTTAACCGACTGAGCCACCCAGGCGCCCCGACATCATTCTATTTATATTGCCAGATAATATACAATTACAGTTGAGCTTTAAACAACATGGATTTGAACTAATGGGTCCACTTATATAAAGGTATTTTCTTTTAATTCCAGTTCCAGTATGTTACCTGTTAACATAGAGTGTTTGTTATATTAGTTTCAGGTATATAATATAGTGATTCAACAATTCCATACATTACTCAGTGCTCATTAAGATAAGTGAACTCTTAATTCCCTTTGAATATCTCACCCATTTCCCCACCCCCACCTGCCAGTAACCACCTGTTTGTTGACTATAGTTAAGAGTTTCTTCTTTGGTTTGTCTATTTTTTCCTTTGTTTTGTTTTGTAAATTCCACATGAATGAAATCATATGGTATTTGTCTTTCTCTGACCTACTTCTCTCACTATTTTATATAAATACCATTATATTTTCCAGCTCTTGCAAAGAATAAAACTCCATTCTTTTTAATGGTTAAATAATATTCCATTGTGTATATATACCACTTCTTTATTCATCTACCGATGGACACTTGGGCTACTTCAATAATTTGGCTATTGTAAATAATGCTACAATTAACACAGGAGTGCATGTATCCTTCTGAGCTAGTGTTTTTATTTTCTTTGGGTAAATACCCAGTAGTGCAATTACTGGATTCCAGGGTTTTTCTATTTTTAATTTTTTGAAGGACCTCTATACTGTCTTCTACAGTGGCTGCACCAGTTTGCATTTCTACCAACAGTCCACAAGAGTTCCCTATCTCCACATCCTGTCAACCTATGTTATTTGTGTTTTTTATTTTTTTTAAGTTCATCTATTTATTTTTGAGAGACAGAGAGAGCACACATGCATGAGGGAGGGGCAGAGAGAGAGGGAGAGAGACAGAATCCCAAGCAGGCTCTGCAATGTCAGCACAGAGCCTGACATAGGGCTCAAAATTATGAACCATGAGATCATGACCTGAACTGGAATCAAAAGTCAGACACCTACGTGCCCCCTGTTTTTTATTTTACGTAACCAACTGAGCCACCCACATGCCCCCTGTTTTTTATTTTAAACATTCTGACAGATATGAGGTGATATCTCATTGTAGTTTTGATTCATATTTCCCTGATGATCAGTGATGTTGAGCACCTTTTCATGTGTCTGTTGGTGATCTGTATTATCTTCTTTGGAGGAATGTCCGTTCACGTCATCTGCCCATTTGTAATTGGGAGATTTGTTTTTTTAGTGTTGAGTTGTATAAGTTCTTCATATATTTCGGATCCTAATTTTTTAATAGATATGTCACTTGCAAATATCTTCTCCATTCAGTAGATCTTTTTGTCTTGTTGTTTGTTTCCTTTGTTGTGCAGAAGCTTTATTTTGTTGTACTGCCAATAGTTTATTTTTGCTTTCGTTTCCCTTGCCTCAGAAGACACATCAAGAAAGATGTTGTTACATCCAATGTCAGAGAAATTACTGTCTGTGCTCTCTTCTAGGATTTCTATGGTGTCATGTCTCACATTTTGGTCCTTAATCCATTCTGAGTTTATTATTGTGTATGGACCAAGAAAGTGGTCCCGTTACATTCTTTTGCATATAGCTGTCCAGTTTTCCCAACACCATCTGTTAAAAAGACCTTTTTCCATTGCATACTCTTGCTTCCACTGTCAAAGATTAATAGACCATATAATTGTGGGTTTGTTTATATGCTTTCTACCCTGTTCCATTGATTTATGTGTCTACTTTTGTGTGAGTATCATACTTTTCTGATGACTACAACTTTGTAGTATTGCCTGAAATCTGGGATTGGGATACCTCTAATTTTGTTTCTCATTTTCAAGATTGCTTTGGCTATTCAGGATCTTCTCTGGTTCCATACACATTTTAGAACTGTTTCTTCTAGTTCTGTGAAAAATGCTGCTGGTATTTTGCGAGGGATTGCATTAAGTCTGTAGATTGCTTTGGGTAGTATGGATGTTTTAACAAAATGTGTTCTTATAATCCAGGAGCATGGAATACCTTTCCATTTCTTTGTGTCATCTTCAATTTCTTTTTTTTTTATTATTGTTTAAAATGTTTATTTATTTTTGAGAGAGACAGAGACAGTGCAAGCTGGGGAGGGGCAGAGAGAGAGGGAGACACAGAATCTGAAGCAGGCTCCAGGCTGTCAGCACCGAGCCCAATGAGGGACTTGAACTCATGAACTGTGAGATCATGAACTGAGCTGAAGTTGGCCGCTTAACCGACTGAGCCACCCAGGAGCCCTTCAATTTCTTTCTTCAGCTTTTATAGTTTCCAAACCACAGGTCTCACCTCCCTGGCTGAGTTTATTCCTAGGAATTTTATTATTATTTTTTTTTTTTAATTTTTTTTTTTCAACGTTTATTTATTTTTGGGACAGAGAGAGACACAGCATGAACGGGGGAGGGGCAGAGAGAGAGGGAGACACAGAATCAGAAACAGGCTCCAGGCTCTGAGCCATCAGCCCAGAGCCCGACGCGGGGCTCGAACTCACGGACCGCGAGATCGTGACCTGGCTGAAGTCGGACGCTCAACCGACTGCGCCACCCAGGCGCCCCAAGAATTTTATTATTTTTGATACAATTATAAATGGGATTGTTTTCTTAATTTCTCTTTCTGCTATGTCCTTATTAGTGTATAGAAATGTAATGGATTTCTGTATATTGATTTTGTGTCTATACCTTGATTGTGATGAAAGTTAGATGACTGTATAACTGTCATATGACTGTCAAAACTCACAGACCTACATATCTAAGAAGTAGATTATATTATATCTCAATATAATTATATCTCAATAAATTATATCTCAATAAATCTGACATAAAGAAAAACCTAATATAGAAAAAAGACATATCTGAAAATTTCTAAAAACAGTTATCAATGGTAAATATTTAAGTCAGATATTGCTTCAACTTCTGAAGCACACATCTTGTGATATAACTTCAGTGTAATTTCTTGGGCTTAGGTTAAGCCATGATAATTTTTCAAATTAACTTTGCAGATGCAAATTTACTGGACCTAACACTACTGATTGATGGATGACATTTAAAGATCTTCATTTAAAGAATAAATAATCAAATAATTACTTATCAATTTGAGTGATTGTGTATGTGTGTTTACACAAAAGCACTACTCTTATTTGTCTAGACAGCTTTGAAAGATGAAAACATTGTTCTTCTACTCGTATCTTTCATTCTTTTGGTTGAATGGATTTAACTTCTAAGTAGTCATAATATAAGTTGTAACTCAGCCTTATTCCAAATACACATTACTTCTCAAAATTCAACATTTAACAGTTTCTTTTTCTAATGTAGAATGACCTCCTTTATCTTTCTCAAGAAAAAGAAGCTAAGACTCCAACATTACAACCAAACTGATTTCATGATCTACTTCCAGGTGGCCTGCCACAGGCTGGGATATCCACAGGGGCTAAAGGCTGCAATTTCAAAATCTCCTACAAAAATTCAGAAAGAATTAAAACAGCAGCCTTCATTGTTGTATTTCCCTAACTGCGCTTGCTGTGTTAGTGATCGTCACATATGTAACAGCATTTAAAAAGTGCTTTGTGTTTATACCCACAAGGTCCAATCTCTGAGATTCATTCCAATCTTTCTGTAATTATATGCAATCTCAAAAACCAAGGACAATATCCTTAGCACTAAATGAAAACATTAACCCCAATGACACCATCTGGAGTTTTTATTTTGGTATATACCTTCAATGTCTTGAAATCTAAGCCATGTTAACAACACTTACGTGAATGGAATGTATTACAACTTACTCTGCTTTAGTGGAAAAGGGCACCCCATAACTACATCATCCAAAAAGACATATGTTATTCCTATCATCTAAGTATACATACTCCACTTACTAGGATATTAAGAACAGTTAAGCCAGCCTTTTAAAAATTGTCCTAAAATATCACATTAGGATATACAAATAAATCATCATGCACATATCTATTTCCCAATCTTTGCTGTTTAATCAAAGGAAGTTAAACTTCTGCTGACCAATACTTATCTAATATGTCAAGCATATATTATGGCTTCTACCAATCTGTTCTATTTTGGAGATGCCACTCCAATGCTCACTAGACTGGGAAGAAAGCCTATGAGAATTGAATAAACTAGATTTAAAAAATATACATATTGAACAGATTGCTTCTATTTGGATTACTATCATTCATATTTGGGATACTCAAGGTGCTTTACAATGAGGTATAAATTAGAACTACAATGAGTACTTACAATCAACAGCATAGCTTTTAGGAGAACCGCTTGTTTTTAGGAAGAAAAGACTTGGATAAAACTCCAAGTTTATTCCCTCTGCATTTCTCTAACAATAGTGCAGATTTTTTTAGCTTACAAAGCCATACATAGCCAAACTGAAGGCAAATACCAAAGCCTTCAGTAAAAGATCTCTATGAAATTGTATACTTAAGTCTAGTCATTTGCCCTTTAACCATGTACCAAATCAACAGGGTAGATGATACCAATTAAGATCCTGAAATAAATTAGATGAGGCATGAAGAGTCATCAATGAGAAATGGAATTTTAATCAGTATTCAAAATATAAATTCTAGAAGTGATATTCAGTTTTTTAAGCAACTGATGCTAAATGTTATTAACCATAATATGACTGATAACATTTAAAGTACAGAAAAAGATAATGGAAGTTATGTACACTTGGTAAAAAATGTTGTCTGAAGACTTTAAAGGAGGTGATGTATATATGTATGGGTACACACTCACAATTAAACCAGGCATGGAGTATTTTCTTATTTTTATGATATCAAAAATTAAATTTTATCATTTTTAAATGCTTAAAAGCTAGATTTACTACCTAGAAACAACATCTAAAACCATCTCTACAAATATTTCCATACTTACTATGATCCAAGTAAATACAGTGTTGAATAAGATAGACAAAGATACATACAATCTGGCAATTTACAAAACTTTTAATTACAAAATTAAAAGCTCTTTATTCAGATTAGGTATAGACTATGAGTGCTAACTGCAGGGCTATTCTGACCCTCATGAGAAGCAGAGAATACTTCATGAAGGAACTGACATCTAAAGTGAGCCCAGGGGCGCCTGGGTGGCGCAGTCGGTTAAGCGTCCGATTTCAGCCAGGTCACGATCTCGCGGTCCGTGAGTTCGAGCCCCGCATCAGGCTCTGGGCTGATGGCTCAGAGCCTGGAGCCTGTTTCCGATTCTGTGTCTCCCTCTCTCTCTGCCCCTCCCCCATTCATGCTCTGTCTCTCTCCGTCCCAAAAATAAATAAACGTTGAAAAAAAAAAAATAAATAAAGTGAGCCCAAAAAAATTGAATGGAACTGGCAAAAGACATGGAGGGAAAAAAAGAGGAAAAAGAGAAAGGCTGAGAAAATAGCCTTTCAAAAGACATATAAGTAAGAAAAAAGTGGTAACTGAGAAACCAGTAATCATAAGTATCAGTAAGTAAGTTTGTGTTGTTAATAAAACATACCATTTATTGAGATCCTACTCCATAGTACCAGCCTTCTTAACACCCACTGCTTCTAATATTTACAGCT
The DNA here is from genome assembly GCF_018350155.1 of Leopardus geoffroyi. Taxonomy (NCBI): domain Eukaryota; kingdom Metazoa; phylum Chordata; class Mammalia; order Carnivora; family Felidae; genus Leopardus; species Leopardus geoffroyi. The sequence continues at coordinate 106,880,204 of NC_059333.1, forward strand.
TTTCATGATCATAATCCTCATTTTACGGAAGTATAAATTTAAGGCTTAAAGGGAATAACTTGCCTCGTCAGGGAAAAAACTTTAAATGACTTGAGATGGTTAAAAATTACTTGGTATCTTGTCCAGGGTGCCTTTCTGAGTTATCTCTGCCTTTCTGCTTTTCTTTGTCTATTTTTATTTATTTATTTTATTTATTTTTATTTTTTTTTTAATGTTTATTTATTTTTGAGACACAGAGAGAGACAGAACATGAGTGGGGAAGGAGCAGAGAGAAGGAGACACAGAATCTGAGGCAGCCTCCAGGCTCCAAGCTGTCAGCACAGAGCCCAACGCAGGACTCGAACTCACAAACCGTGAGATCATGACCTGAGCTGAAGTTGGCGTTTAACCGACAGAGCCACCCAGGTGCCCCTTCTTTGTCTATTTTTAAATTTCAGAAATTACAGGTAATTGATAGCAATGCAAATGATTATTTTCCAGAGATATGCAAATAAATTTTGTCCAGTGGAGTCATGACTGATTTCCATCCTGCATGTGAAGATTTTGAAGATTTTTTTTTTTAGGTTTATTTATTTGAGAGAGAGAGAGAGAGAGAGAGCGCGCATGTGTGCACATGAGAGGGTGAAGGGCAGAGAGAGAGAATCCCAAGCAGGCTCTGCACTATCAGCACGGCACTGTCACCACAGGGCTCTATGTAGGGCTCGGCCTAGGGCTCAAACTCATGAACAATGAGATCGTGATCTGAGCTGAAACCAAGAGCTGGATGCTCAACCGACTGATCAACACAGGCACCCCCACCCAGCATATGGAAAAAGCCAGTTTTCACTCTATGAAACAATTTTGTGTCCCATATTCCTGGTGGCATAAATATGTGTCTGCTCTCTGGATTCTCCTTGAAACTAATGTCACATTTTTATGGTTCCCTCATTAATTAATGAGTTGCAGAATACCTCCGGCATATGTTTACAAATATTTTTATAAGTCATGATTTTGCCTTTTTAAAAAATTATTCTTTAATACCTCCAAAGCACAGAGTCAGAATTTGAAGTTGGCATGGATTCTATATGGTTCCAAAGGCAAAGTTCCTTCCATTACACACAACTCACTACTTTCTTCCTTTTATTCTTGAATATTTATGCTAACACAAATTTTTCTAATACCTCTTATAAGGGTCTCACCAAATTTTTTATAGCTCATGTGCTGAAACATACTAAAAAGTCCAGCGTGAGGCTACTTTCAGTCTCTCACTTCTTCGCATAACTGTGATTCCTGAGTCTCCCGTGGAATGAAAAAGGAAAATAAAAATACCTTCTCTCATTCCAAGGCTTTTCACAGCTAGGCAATCACAAAAAGAAAGAATGAACCTACAATTCATGTCATTTAATGCTCTATCAGGCATAATTCAAGTCGAATCCCATTGGGCAAACTCTGGGATAATTAAAATGTACTGATATAATGAATAAGAGAAAGGTGGTGACTTGGGGGAGAACTTCTAAAACCCTTGCCTCCTGCTTTTGCTGATTATTCTTTTTGTTATGTTAGATTCCCTTTCTTGACCTCGTCTTTTTGAAAAAATTACAGATTGTTTCTGTTGAACAAAACTAATACCTAGTGGCAAACCTACACAATAGAAATTGGGTGGTAAGTTTTATTGCTGTAAAAAACACCCAACAACATAAAGGGCCACTGTTAAGGTATTCATTCAGTTCACAAGGAAATTGTAAAAAAATTAATTTAAAAGGGAAGAAAAATCCAGTGCACACATTTATATAAAAATGTACTTGTTTACTTGCTTAACAAAATTGACAGTACGAAGCTTCCTTTGCATGTTACAATGACATGTGTTAAAGGTATACGCTTCTTTCGAACCAAACATTTACCCTTCGCCACTGGTGAAAGGCAACAAGATCTCTTTACAAAGTCTCGTCTTTTTCAATAAATTTTGCATGAAAACATGTTATACTGGCACAAAGTTGCCTGCTGTCACATTCGAAGTGTGATAAATGTTTAATGAAAACAACACCACACAGCTTGGTGTCAGACAACAGCTATCACACAGCCCTGCTTTGATCCAAACAGACACTTAAAAGGAGTTCTAAGCACGCTCTGCACCACAGAACTCTATAACCTATATGCAAATAGGGGTAAATTAGCATAAATGACTTCCTGCTGCATAAAGAAATAAGAGGTAAGGAAAAATATGACAGCCTCTAAGAGTATGTAACTGCTGTCAAAACTCAGAGTCCAGCATTCCCAAATCACTTCCAACATCTTCTGCCAAGCACTAGGTAGGAAAAATCTCATCAACAGAAACTTAGTACATGAAACTCTACAACTGAAGACTCTGGAACATTGCCAGGTCAAAGCCATAACCAACGTATATCTATAAAGTGTGATTACTATGTAATACTAGATTTCTTAGATACACTGCTTGCAATACTTCTAGCTTTTTAAATATTATTATCCCCATTTTACAGAAGAATAAATTAAGGCTCAAAATACCTTGTTCTATAAGGAAAAAATATAAATGATTTAAAATGAGTAAAAATTATTATTTCTGCAAGCTAATTTAACTTTCCCAGAATCTAAATACCTTACCATTCTTTTAAATGTATGGGGTGTGTGTGTGTGTGTGTGTGTGTGTGTGTAATTCAGAATACATGTTCAAAGACAGTAATTTCTATGAACAAAAAGTATACGTTGCTTCTGTTGGTATGCTTTCTGTACTTCTAGTCTATAAAGACATACCAGAAATAGTTTCAATACAAGCAATGTAAATTGCATAGTAAACTTTTTAATGAAAGATTTTATAAATAGGTAACATACAAGCTATATTTGAAGCTGATTTCACTGCTGTCCCAGTGGCTTCTAATCTATTTTCAGAGAGATTTAAAGACAATTGATTTAGTGGGAGTCACTCTTCAATATAAGAAATTCTATTTAAACATATTTCCCTTCCATTACCCACCAAAAAGAACGTTTCAGTTGTTCAGGTATGGCTTTGTATGCTTGATCAGGAAATACTTACCTCTCTTTAAAAGCACAAAGCTTCAGAAAGTTATATAAAGAAAGAAAAGAAAAAGAAGTATAAACTCAAATGTTGGAGCAAAATATTCCAGAAGTTTTGATGGGCACATTTCTGAGACCATCCATTCATCCATCCACAGAAAAGGCAATAAGAGGATAACTGAAAACCTTTCATGGTATCACATCGTAAAGGAGAATACATTCAGGAATACCTAATCAGGTTACTGATGAATCCTAGATTACTCAAATTAAGAAAGCACTTTACTAGGCAACAAATCCTGATGAAAAATAGACTTAAATCCAATCCATCCAAATCCTACTCTTAAGGATAGCATTAGGATTTAAAATCTATAGGAGAATGTCACTGGTGGTAGTGACATATGTATCCACAACAAATTTTTCACAGAAGTCTATAAAAGCCAACTATACTTTATGGAGTTTGATCAAAATGTTGCTAAAGGACGCACAATATGAATCCACAGAAGACTCAGATGGGGTGTACGATGTTCACAATCATCAGATCAAGCTGTAATTATGATATGCCATAATAAGTTTCGTATTTCTGATTTTTAGCTCGCAGTAATAGTGTGCTTAACAAAATAATGTTAAGTGTCCAATTTCAACTCAATAACTATTATCAATAAAATTTGTTTTCATATTGCAAAGACATGTCTCCATAAAGTAAATACAAATATTTAATGATATGATTAATATTTTAAGTTTTAAAAATTTGGGACAAAAGCTAATAATAATAAGAAAAAGCTACCTCAATGTTTAAAGATAAAATATCTTTAAAAACTGAATTTTATAAACGTAAAACATTAAAAATGAACATCATTAAACCTTTTCGAAAAAATCTAACACAAGACTCAGTTGGTGTCTTTCTTAAATTAGTCTTTCACATAATATTATAAGGAAAAACACCTTTTAGTCCCTATAAACTCCTGAACCCTCCCAGGTTTTATTCAGCCTTCCTTATTCAGTAGATTAATAAAATGAATAGATCCATTTACAACAGTATAAGATATAGTCATTCAAATGTCCTAGGAATTCCAAGAACTATATTTAATTCACTGCTATATTTACAAAATTTTTTTTAGAATTATCTAATTCAGTATCTTTTTCCTCAAAAGTTTAATAAAAGACCTCTTCCTTATTATTAGGCTCATTAATTCCTTCTTGAGCATTCCTTTCTCTCCTACTTTTATTTTTCCCAATTTAAAAAATTATAAAATCATAAAATCCTTTACCATTATTGTTCTTACTCTTCTTACTTTGTACTCTATAAGCATATGCTCTATGTTGTATCGATTTTCATATAAAACTGATATTTTCAAACTGGATTGATAAAAACAAAGATTGTTATGCATAAAGAAGCAGAAGTATGCAAGTTGTTATTTTCTCTTATGTGAAGAAGCAACTAGGTTATTTAGTATACTCTAAATATGTGTCACTGGTTGCACAACCACAACGAACTAATATAGAAGTCCTAATTATATGGTTTGTGAATTTTTTTCCTTTCTCTCCACCTAGGTTTTGTGTGTGTGTGTGTGTGTGCATGAGCGTGTGTGAAATCATTTGGCAAGAGACAGGTAACAAAATAATCACAGAAATAAATTTAATTAAGGGCTAGAAATTTTGCGTGTTTATTAAATATAATTAAATGTAATTCAAATAAATAGATGAAATGTTCTATTGTGGGAAAATAAGTAAGAGAGAGGGAGGGAGAAAATAAGGAATCGATCTTTTACTAATGACAGATTTCTGACCTGATCAGAGAAAAATAAGGCACAGAAAATTCTTTCAGTTCTCTTTAGGTATTTTCTAGGGCAGTTTAAGCTATAGCATTACTTAATCTCATTATATTCTCATCATCAGTGATTATGGATTACCAAGAAGTGAAGACAATGTACTCTGAAGAGGCAAGTTGCTGTTGTCAGTAAACTTGAATTAGAAGCCTAACTCTGCCATTTACTAGTTCTGTGATCACAAGTTTTCATCTATATGAAGGATAATAAAAGTACCTATTTCATGAGGTTATTATTGAAAACTAAGTAAGATAACGCATGTCAATTGCTTAGCAAAATTCCTGATACTTAGAAAATATATTTAAAATGCTAGAGACTTAGGGGAGCCTGGGTGCCTCAGTCGGTTAAGCAACCGACTTTGGCTCAGGTCGTGATCTCATGGTTTGTGGATTCGAGCCCCCATTGGGCTGACAGCTCAGAGCCCGAACCCTGCTTCAGATTCTGTGTCTCTGTCTCTCTCTACCCTTCCCCCACTCATCCTCTCTCTCTCTCAAAAGAAATAAATAAACGTTAAAAAAATTTGTTTTAAGGTTAGACACTTATTATGTCCACTGTAGATAAAGCCTTTTGTTCATACCTCAGATAGACCTGATCGTATCATTACCCTACTTGCAACTTCATTGGCTTCTCACTACCTTTAGAATTAACTTCAGACTTGGGGCGCCTGGGTGGTTCAGTCAGTTGAGTGTCTGACTTCGGCTTGGGTCATGGTCTCGCAGTTCATGAGTTTGAGCCCCACATCAGGCTCATTACTGTCAGCACAGAGCTCGCTTTGGATCCTCTGTCCCCCTCTTTCTGTCCCTCCCCAACTTGTGCTTTCTCTCTCTCTCTCTCTCAAAAATAAATAGACATTAAAAAAATTAAAAAAAATAATTAACTCCAAACTTAACATAACTTATAAGGTACTCCAATAATCATCTCTCACCATTATTCCTCTTCAACTCTAAACTAAGCCTCATTAGACTTTAGTTCCTCAAACATGTCATACACCCCACCCCTACTTGCCTGTCTTTCACAGGAAGTTCATTTTGCACATATATTCTTTCTCATCTCTGAGATGAGTGTATACATCTCTGGTGTATAAACACCACTTCTTCTGAGAGATCTTCCCTCATATGCTAACTAGTCTGGATCAACCAGCTTATTGTTCATGGAAATATCTTGCAACCACAATGTTGCAATGTTCATCCTCAAGACTGAGGATGAAAGCCAAGATGCTGAGACTGGCCTTTTGGAAGGGTAAAATGGCCCAGATCTGCTTACCTCTAAACTCTTTGTTATATTAGCAAGGTATGTGCTCATGGTTTAAGCTAGATGCTGACAAACTACAACCTGTGGGCCAAATCTAGCCAGTTGCCCATTTTTGTAAGCAAACTTTTATTGCAATACAGCCATATCATTCATTTAACATTATCTATGGGCTGCCTTTGTGTTAAGAGGACACGCTTCAGTAGTTGCAAAAGAGACATATGGCCTAAGAAGCCTAAGTTATTTGCCATCTAGCCCTTTACAAAAAAATATGCTGTCCTTGGTTCAAGCTACTATCGGTGAGGTTTTGTTACTATGACCAAAAGCATCCTAACTCATACAATGTTTCCATAACTTCCTAGTGAAACATCCATCTGATTTCACTGTAATTACTTATACATCTTCCCTTCTATCTATGCTTATTCTGCCATCTGCATGAACTCTCCAAGTAGGACTGGCCTACTATCATGTTCCTATTACCAACATACTACTTGACAAATAGAAGGCATGTAAATATTGTTGACTGAACAAGCAAACGAATTAATGAGTGTATATATCAAAAGCCAATCAATATTTATTAACAAGTAACATGTACATTAGGTACTCTAAATGATAAAAAAGAGATAAGATACATTCACTGCCCTGAATGGCTTAAAAAATCAGGTTTAGGAAATAAACATGTAAAAAAAGGAAAGATAAATTATTTCTGAGGTGAAGCAGGTACATCTGTACATATATAAACACTACCATATTAAATGTGTACACTGACCTAAAAAAATTCTGATTTTAGATTATACCAAAAAGTAAGAATTTGGTGTCCTCAACACTGACCAGGAGAGAAAGTATCCCGATATAACACCACTCTATATTATGGTCCACTAAAACCATGGAAATTACTGAATCAAGCTACTCACAGCTTTTTAACATCAGTTCCCAGAGCCCTTCAACTGACACCTATTGTGGGTTTTCTTTCTTTCTTTTTTTTTTTTTTTAACATTTATTTATTTATTTTGAGAGAGAGCAAGGGGGAAGGGCAGAGAGAGAATCCAGTGCAGAGCTTGATGCGGGACTCAAACTCATGAACCGCGAGATCATGACCTGAGCTGCAGTTGGATGCTTAACTGACTGAGCCACCCAGGCACCCTGACACCTCTTGCTTTGACCTTGCTCATTACCTTTGTTGAGATTTAAAAAATAATGATGAATACAACATTATTACCTTGTAGATCTATCATCCAGAATTCAGTCCTTTGAACATAATGAACACTGAGTCTAACCTGTAAAGCTAGCTGACCCAGATCTTCAAGATTGATGTTAACCATATGAGAATCTTTCCTGAAAGCACCCAACCTCCCTTTTTTATCCATTAACTCAATTTTCTTACCTTTAACACCCCCAAAATAATGCTTTACGTAATTTCAATTTTGTACAACTGTATAATTATTCTGGTGAGGTGGAAAGCAAAAATTTAATGAGTAGTAAAAATCATATTCAGTCTTCTCATAGCCATGTACTATCTACAGTGTAAACCAAAAGGAAAACAAAAAAAGAACAAGGAGCAAAGCAGTTCCTTGACTGACATAATTTATTCATCCTCAGTCAGTATCTTCCAGTCTTAGAAACCTATTCTGTGTCCTCCACATCTATCATCCTCCTGACTCTCTCCTTTTACCAACAGATTTCTCCCACATCCTCTCTGATCTTAATTACACTCTACCACTTCAGCTAACACAGCCTTCCTAGCCTTATGGCCAGATATCCAACCCTATCTCCTCTCCTATAATATTCAACAACCCTTAAAACTAGAAAAAGACAGAAGTTAGAATTTTGCAGGAGCACAACTGGTCTATGTGCATTCATGGTTGTGAGGTGATCAGGAAAAAGAAAGTCACATAATAATGTTATCCTCTTCCAAAATCCACCACAAATTTATCATTTCAAGGAATCTGGCAGGTTTAAATAATATCACTAAATCTGAAAATAAGAAATTAACAGACAACTGTGAAAAAGGATGAGATGAGTTCCACATTCTTTAATAAACTTAATTCCTCACAGAATCAAGATCTCAAGGAACTACATTCAAGACCCTGAAAAGTTCTTTAACACTGAAAACTGATCCATAAAGAAAAACATTTTTGTACTCAAGTATCACAGTGAATATACATGGGGCGTAGAAAGACTCACAAAGGGGGATAAATTCCAAGATGTTCTACTTTATATAATGAAAGACCCCAATGTCAGTTTTGAATAAAATAAGAAACTAAAATTTATACTATCAACCAAGATTTTCTTTCATTTTAAGATCTTCTAATAAATAGTTATGAATGGATTCTAACCTCCAAATGTACAAAGCTAGAATAACTGGTTAGTACCAACTCTGGAAAAAATAAATTCTGGACCTCACACACATACACTCATTCTAATAAACACACACCTTAACAGTGACCAAGTCCCATTCTACATTGAAAGAGGCCTAACCAATAGTAACATGGTTATTAACATGGTTCTTTCCCTTTGTTTTACCTTTACCCTTTTCTCCTAACAGCTTTACAATAAATTAATAGACATTTTTAATCATGAGCTAGTCTTTAAATTTTAAATTCATATTCATGATAAGGAAATTGAATATAGAACTCTCCTAAAGAATTATGTAAATTTTCGTTTATTGACATACTAAGCTTTGATAGTGCCATTTATTTTGTGCTTCTAAAGCTTGTTATGTAAGTATTAAATGAAAAAAGGAATACAAAGGAAGAACAGTAAAAATCTGAGATAACCATTTTGATTTTATCCTTTCTTCTTTATCTACAGTATTCTTCTATTTTATCCTTCTAAGAAAAACCTCAGAGAATGAAACTTCAGTTTGAATATTGCCATGGAATCACTGAGTCATCACTGCTTAAGATTTACTTCAACTTACCCACGTTTGATGTTGTGTAATTCCTTGTCCTTGCATTTATCCTTCTCTTTTTCTCTTTTCTCCTTATCTCTGCCTTTACGTCTTTCTCTATCCCGAGACCGACTACGAGTTCTTCGGTGACTGGACCTTTCACTGCTTCGACTATGAGAACGTGGACGAGGTCTTGACCTAGACCTATAATAAGTAGAGTTTATTACATTCATTTAGATTATATTTTACATTATAAAATACAAATACTCTTTAAAACTATCTGAAAGAAAAGGATTTAGTTTTAGCTATGGATTTAGTAACTAACAGTGTGAAGTAAGCATCTGTATAGGATTCTTTATGAATAAGTACACTCAATTAAAATGACATGAGGAAGGGGTGTCTGGGTGGTTTGGTCAGTTAAGCAGGTTAAAGCATCTGATTCTTGATTTTGGCTCAGGACACAATTTCATAGCTCGTGGGATGGAGCCCCATGCTGATAGCACTGAGCCTGCTTAGGATTCTCTCTCACTGCTGTTGTTTAACATAGTGTTCGAAGTGCTAGCATCAGCAATCGACAACAAAAGGAAATCAAAGGCATCAAAATTGGCAAAAATGAAGTTAAGTTTTGACTTTTTGCAGATGACGTGATATTATACATAAAAAACCCGAAAGACTCCACCGAAAGTCTGCTAGAACTGATACATGAATTCAGCAAAGTCGCAGGATACAAAATCAATATACAGAAATCAGTTGCATTCTTATACACTAATAATGAAGCAACAGAAAGACAAATAAAGAACCTGATCCCATTCACAACTGCACCAAGAATCATAAAATACCTAGGGAATAAACCTAACCAAAGATGTAAAACATCTGTATGCTGAAAACTATAGAAAGCTTATGAAGGAAACTGAAAAAGATATAAAGAAATGGAAAAACATTCTGTGCTCATGGATTGGAAGAATAAATATTATTAAAATGTCAGTACTACCAAAGCAATCTACACATTCAGTGCAATTCCAATCAAAATTGCACCAGCATTCTTCTCGAAGCTGGCACAAGAAATCCTAAAATTTGTATGGAACCACAAAAGACCCCGAATAGCCAAAGTAATAGTGAAGAAGACCAAAGCGGGAGGCATCACAATCCCAGACTTTAGCCTCTACTACAAAGCTGTAATCATCAAGACAGCATGGTATTGGCACAAAGACAGACACATAGACCAATGGAATAGAATAGAGACTCCAGAATTGGACCCATAAAAGTATGGCCAACTAATCTTTGACAAAGCAGGAAAGAATATCCAATGGAAAAAAGAGTCTCTTTAACAAATGGTGCTGGGAGAACTGGACAGCAACATGCAGAAGAATGAAACTAGACCACTTTCTTACATCATTCACAAAAATAAACTCAAAATGGATAAAGGATCTGAATGTGAGACAGGAAACCATCAAAACCCTAGAGGAGAATGCAAGAAAAAACCTCTCTGACCTCAGCCGCAGCAAATTCTTACTTGACACATCCCCAAAGGCAAGGGAATTAAAAGCAAAAATGAACTATTGGGACCTCGTGAAGATAAAAAGCTTCTACACTGCAAAGGAAACAATCAACAAAACTAAAAGGCAAACGACAGAATGGGAAAAGATATTTGCAAATGACATATCAGACAAAGGGCTAGTATCCAAAATCTATAAAGAACTCACCAAACTCCACACCCAAAAAACAAATAATCCAGTGAAGAAATGGGCAGAAGACATGAATAGACACTTCTCTAAAGAAGACATCCAGATGACCAACAGACACATGAAAAGATGCTCAATGTCACTCCTCACCAGGGAAATACAAATCAAAACCTCACGCCAGTCAGAGTGGCTAAAATGAACAAATCAGGAGACTATAGATAGATGCTGGCGAGGATGTGGAGAAACGGGAACCCTCTTGCACTGTTGGTGGGAATGCAAACTGGTGCAGCCGCTCTGGAAAACAGTGTGGAGGTTCCTCAAAAAAATTAAAAGTAGACCTACCCTGTGACCCAGCAGTAGCACTGCTAGGAATTTACCCAAAGGATACAGGAGTGCTGATGCATAGCATTGGACCCCAATGTTTATAGCAGCACTTTCAACAATAGCCAAATTATGGAAAGAACCTAAATGTCCATCAACTGACGAATGGATAAAGAAATTGTGGTTTATATACACAATGGAATACTACATGGCAATGAGAAAGAATGAAATATGGCCTTTGTAGCAACGTGGATGGAACTGGAGAGTGTTATACTAAGTGAAATGAGTCATACAGAGAAAGACAGATACCATATGTTTTCATTCTTATGTGGATCCTGAGAAACTTAACAGAAGACCACGGGGGAGGGGAAGGGAAAAAAAAAAGGTTAGAGAGGGAGGGAGCCAAAACATAAGAGACTCTTAAAAACTGAGAACAAACTGAGGGTTGATGGGGGGTGCCCATGTAGGGCAGCTAAAACTCCAATAGAAAACTTTAGGATTTCCAGCCAGAAAGACCAATAGAAAGACTGAGGGCAACCATCGCAAAAGGAAAATGAGAGGGGAATCCTGAAAGACTGAGAGGAGGGAGCCACAAATTCTAGATGTATATACTCTACTCAAATCTTGGGTAAACCCTACATTTTGCAAATGAGGGAACAACTCCAAATAGCTAAGGGTAAAAGAACTAAAAATTTCAAATGCCCCCAGAGAGACAGGATTTTTGCAATTTTAATTCAACTAAATTTCGTGCTAAAACAAACAAGTAAACAAAAAATCAATATTTTTTGATGAATATAGCAGAATCCAGACTTTTCAAAATATGACACTCACCATGTCCAGGATAAAATTACTAGATAATATAACAAAGCATGAAAAATGTGATCCAATCTGAAGAGAAAAGATAGTCAATAGAGATTAACCCTGAGATGAGCCAAATGTTAGCAATAGCACAAGGATTTTAAAAAAGCATAACTATGCTTGCAATAAATACAGAAATCTCAGCAGGAAAACTAGAAAATGAAAAAAAAAGTAATTCTATAACTAAAATTCTATAACTAAAAAATATAATATCTGAAATTTAAATTATGCTGAATAAGATTAAAGTCTACTAATTAGTAATAACAGAGGAAAGAATCTGTATACCTGGAAATAAATCAATCAAAACTACCCAAACTAAAGAACTAAGAGGAAAAAAAAAAAAAAAAAAAGACCGTCAATAAGAAAAACAGATCCTCCAGGATCTCCATGACAATATCCAAATGTCTAACATGGTTAAACACAGAAGGAAAGAAAATAATAAAATAAAGAACAATTTATTTTTGTGGTGGCTATAATATCCCCAAGTTTAGTGAAAAACAAGTTATCAGATCCTAGAAGTTTAGTGAACCCCAAGATAAATATAGATATCATGACTATTGATGAAACCTATGAAAACCAAAAGTAAAGAGAAATCTTGAAAGTATTCAGAAAAAAAAACACATTACATACAAGAAGGAGAGCAATGATAGTCGTTACTGCTGGCTTCTCATCAGATACAGTGGAGACCAGAAGACAGTAGAACAAAGTTCTTAGTTAACATAGTGAAAGAAAACAACATTCAAATCAGAATTTCATATTTAGCAACAACATGCCTCAAAAACTAAAAGTAAAATACAGACATTTTTGAGGTAACGGGAAGAATAAACCTAATCATCAATAGTAGATCTGTACTACAGTAACTTCTAAAATAAGTTCTTTGGGATGAAAAGAGTGATGACAGATGAAAACCTGGGATCTTTAGGAAGGAATGAAGACCATTGGAAATGGTAAATATATGGGGAAATATAAAAAACCACTTCTTTTATTTAAAATACATATATGTGCTTAAAGTAAAAATATACAATGTTTCACTGTAGAGTTTATAATGAAAGTAGATAGAATACATATCATCTCTATAAAAAAAACTATGCAGGAAGAGGAGGGAAGATGGCGGCATAGGAGGACGCTGGGCTTACCGCGCGTCCTGCTGATCACTTAGATTCCACCTACACCTGCCTAAATAACCCAGAAAACCGCCAGAGGATTAGCAGAACGGAGTCTCCTGGAGCCAAGAGCAGACGAGAGGCCCACGGAAGAGGGTAGGAAGGGCGGCGAGGCGGTGCGCGCTCCACGGACTGGTGGGAGGGAGCCGGGGCGGAGGGGCGGCTCGCTGGCCAAGCAGAGCTCCCGAGTCTGGCTGGCAAAAGCGGAGGGGCCTGACTGACTGTGTTCCGACAGCAAGCGCGACTTAGCATCTGGGAGGTCATAAGTTAACAGCTCTGCTCGGAAAGCGGGAAGGCTGGAGGACAAAGGGAGGGAGAGCTGCTGAGCCCCCGGACGACAGAGCTCAGTTTGGTGGGGAACAAAGGCGCTCGCCAGCGCCATCTCCCCCGCCCATCCCCCAGCCAAAATCCCAAAGAGAACCAGTTCCTGCCAGGAAACTTCCTCGCTCCGCGCAAACACCCAACTCTGTGCTTCTGCGGAGGAGCCAAACCTCCGGCAGCGGATCTGACTCCCTCCCGCTGCCACAGGGCCCCTCCTGAAGTGGATCACCTAAGGAGAAGCGAGCTAAGCCTGCCCCTCCTGCCCCTGTGCACCTTGCCTACCCACCCCAGCTAATACGCCAGATCCCCAGCATCACAAGCCTGGCAGTGTGCAAGTAGCCCAGACGGGCCACGTCACCCCACAGTGAATCCCGCCCCTAGGAGAGGGGAAGAGAAGGCACACACCAGTCTGACTGTGGCCCCAGCGGTGGGCTGGGGGCAGACATCAGGTCGGAGTGCGGCCCCGCCCACCAACTCCAGTTATACACCACAGCACAGGGGAAGTGCCCTGCAGGTCCTCACCACGCCAGGGACTATCCAAAATGACCAAGCGAAAGAATTCCCCTCAGAAGAATCTCCAGGAAATAACAACAGCTAATGAGCTGATCAAAAAGGATTTAAATAATATAACAGAAAGTGAATTTAGAATAATAGTCATAAAATTAATCGCTGGGCTTGAAAACAGTATAGAGGACAGCAGAGAATCTCTTGCTACAGAGATCAAGGGACTAAGGAACAGGCACGAGGAGCTGAAAAACGCTTTAAATGAAATGCAAAACAAAATGGAAACCACCACGGCTCGGATTCAAGAGGCAGAGGAGAGAATAGGTGAACTAGAAGATAAAGTTATGGAAAAAGAGGAAGCTGAGAAAAAGAGAGATAAAAAAATCCAGGAGTATGAGGGGAAAATTAGAGAACTAAGTGATACACTAAAAAGAAATAATATACGCATAATTGGTATCCCAGAGGAGGAAGAGAGAGGGAAAGGTGCTGAAGGGGTACTTGAAGAAATAATAGCTGAGAACTTCCCTGAACTGGGGAAAGAAAAAGGCATTGAAATCCAAGAGGCACAGAGAACTCCCTTCAGACGAAACTTGAATCGATCTTCTGCACGACATATCATAGTGAAACTGGCAAAATACAAGGATAAAGAGAAAATTCTGAAAGCAGCAAGGGGTAAACGTGCCCTCACATATAAAGGGAGACCTATAAGACTCGTGACTGATCTCTCTTTTGAAACTTGGCAGGCCAGAAAGAATTGGCACGAGATTTTCAGTGTGCTAGACAGAAAAAATACGTAGCCGAGAATCCTTTATCCAGCAAGTCTGTCATTTAGAATAGAAGGAGAGATAAAGGTCTTCCCAAACAAACAAAAACTGAAGGAATTTGTCACCACTAAACCAGCCCTACAAGAGATCCTAAGGGGGACCCTGTGAGACAAAGTACCAGAGACATCACTACAAGCATAAAACATACAGACATCACAATGACTCTAAACCCGTATCTTTCTATAATAACACTGAATGTAAATGGATTAAATGCGCCAACCAAAAGACATAGGGTATCAGAATGGATAAAAAAACAAGACCCATCTATTTGCTGTCTACAAGAGACTCATTTTAGACCTGAGGACACCTTTAGATTGAGAGTGAGGGGATGGAGAACTATGTATCATGCTACTGGAAGCCAAAAGAAAGCTGGAGTAGCCATACTTATATCAGACAAACTAGACTTTAAATTAAAGGCTGTAACAAGAGATGAAGAAGGACATTATATAATAGTTACAGGGTCTATCCATCAGGAAGAGCTAACAATTATAAATGTCTATGCGCCGAATACCGGAGCCCCCAAATATATTAAACAATTACTCATAAACATAAGCAACCTTATTGATAAGAATGTGGTAATTGCAGGGGACTTTAACACCCCACTTACAGAAATGGATAGATCATCTAGACACACGCTCAATAAAGAAACAAGGGCCCTGAATGAGACATTGGATCAGATGGACTTGACAGATATATTTAGAACTCTGCATCCCAAAGCAACAGAATATACTTTCTTCTCGAGTGCACATGGAACATTCTCGAAGATAGATCATATACTGGGTCACAAAACAGCCCTTCATAAGTTTACCAGAATTGAAATTATACCATGCATACTTTCAGACCACAATGCTATGAAGCTTGAAATCAACCACAGAAAAAAGTCTGGAAAACCTCCAAGAGCATGGAGGTTAAAGAACACCCTACTAATGAATGAGTGGGTCAACCAGGCAATTAGAGAAGAAATTAAAAAATATATGGAAACAAACGAAAATGAAAATACAACAATCCAAACGCTTTGGGACGCAGCGAAGGCAGTCCTGAGAGGAAAATACATTGCAATCCAGGCCTATCTCAAGAAACAAGAAAAATCCCAAACACAAAATCTAACAGCACACCTAAAGGAAATAGAAGCAGAACAGCAAAGGCAGCCGCAGCCTAAACCCAGCAGAAGAAGAGAAATAATAAAGATCAGAGCAGAAATAAACAATATAGAGTCTAAAAAAACTGTAGAGCAGATCAACGAAACCAAGAGTTGGTTTTTTGAAAAAATAAACAAAATTGACAAACCTCTAGCCAGGCTTCTCAAAAAGAAAAGGGAGATGACCCAAATAGATAAAATCATGAATGAAAATGGAATGATTACAACCAATCCCTCAGAGATACAAACAATTATCAGGGAATACTATGAAAAATTATATGCCAACAAATTGGACAACCTGGAAGAAATGGACAAATTCCTGAACACCCACACTCTTCCAAAACTCAATCAGGAGGAAATAGAAAGCTTGAACAGACCCATAACCAGCGAAGAAATTGAATCGGTTATCAAAAATCTCCCAACAAATAAGAGTCCAGGACCAGATGGCTTCCCAGGGGAGTTCTACCAGACGTTTAAAGCAGAGATAATACCTATCCTTCTCAAGCTATTCCAAGAAATAGAAAGGGAAGGAAAACTTCCAGACTCATTCTATGAAGCCAGTATTACTTTGATTCCTAAACCAGACAGAGACCCTGTAAAAAAAGAGAACTACCGGCCAATATCCCTGATGAATATGGATGCAAAAATTCTCAATAAGATACTAGCAAATCGAATTCAACGGCATATAAAAAGAATTATCCACCATGATCAAGTGGGATTCATTCCTGGGATGCAGGGCTGGTTCAACATTCGCAAATCAATCAACGTGATACATCACACTAACAAAAAAAAAGAGAAGAACCATATGATCCTGTCAATCGATGCAGAAAAGGCCTTTGACAAAATCCAGCACCCTTTCTTAATAAAAACCCTTGAGAGAGTCGGGATAGAAGGAACATACTTAAAGATCATAAAAGCCATTTATGAAAAGCCCACAGCTAACATCATCCTCAATGGGGAAAAACTGAGAGCTTTTTCCCTGAGATCAGGAACACGACAGGGATGCCCACTCTCACCGCTGTTGTTTAACATAGTGCTGGAAGTTCTAGCATCAGCAATCGACAACAAAAGGAAATCAAAGGCATCAAAATTGGCAAAGATGAAGTCAAGCTTTCGCTTTTTGCAGATGACATGATATTATACATGGAAAATCCGATAGACTCCACCAAAAGTCTGCTAGAATTGATACATGAATTCAGCAAAGTCGCAGGATACAAAATCAATGTACAGAAATCAGTTGCATTCTTATACACTAACAATGAAGCAACAGAAAGACAAATAAAGAAACTGATCCCATTCACAATTGCACCAAGAAGCATAAAATACCTAGGAATAAATCTAACCAAAGATGTAAAGGATCTGTATGCTGAAAACTATAGAAAGCTTATGAAGGTAATTGAAGAAGATTTAAAGAAATGGAAAGACATTCCCTGCTCATGGATTGGAAAAATAAATATTGTCAAAATGTCAATACTACCCAAAGCTATCTACACATTCAATGCAATCCCAATCAAAATTGCACCAGCATTCTTCTCGAAACTAGAACAAGCAATCCTAAAATTCATATGGAACCACAAAGGCCCCGAATAGCCAAAGGAATTTTGAAGAAGAAGACCAAAACAGGAGGCATCACAATCCCAGACTTTAGCCTCTACTACAAAGCTGTCATCATCAAGACAGCATGGTATTGGCACAAAAACAGACACATAGACCAATGGAATAGAATAGAAACCCCAGAACTAGACCCACAAACGTATGGCCAACTCATCTTTGACAAAGCAGGAAAGAACATCCAATGGAAAAAAGACAGCCTCTTTAACAAATGGTGCTGGGAGAACTGGACAGCAACATGCAGAAGGTTGAAACTAGACCACTTTCTCACACCATTCACAAAAATAAACTCAAAATGGATAAAGGACCTGAATGTGAGACAGGAAACCATCAAAACCTTAGAGGAGAAAGCAGGAAAAGACCTCTCTGACCTCAGCCGTAGCAATCTCTTACTCGACACATCCCCAAAGGCAAGGGAATTAAAAGCAAAAGTGAATTACTGGGACCTTATGAAGATAAAAAGCTTCTGCACAGCAAAGGAAACAACCAACAAAACTAAAAGGCAACCAACGGAATGGGAAAAGATATTTGCAAATGACATCTCGGACAAAGGGCTAGTATCCAAAATCTATAAAGAGCTCACCAAACTCCACACCCGAAAAACAAATAACCCAGTGAAGAAATGGGCAGAAAACATGAATAGACACTTCTCTAAAGAAGACATCCGGATGGCCAACAGGCACATGAAAAGATGTTCAGCGTCGCTCCTTATCAGGGAAATACAAATCAAAACCACACTCAGGTATCACCTCACGCCAGTCAGAGTGGCCAAAATGAACAAATCAGGAGACTATAGATGCTGGCGAGGATGTGGAGAAACGGGAACCCTCTTGCACTGTTGGTGGGAATGCAAATTGGTGCAGCCGCTCTGGAAAGCAGTGTGGAGGTTCCTCAGAAAATTAAAAATAGACCTACCCTATGACCCAGCAATAGCACTGCTGGGAATTTATCCAAGGGATACAGGAGTACTGATGCATAGGGGCACTTGTACCCCAATGTTCATAGCAGCACTCTCAACAATAGCCAAATTATGGAAAGAGCCTAAATGTCCATCAACTGATGAATGGATAAAGAAATTGTGGTTTACATACACAATGGAATACTACGTGGCAATGAGAAAAAATGAAATATGGCCTTTTGTAGCAACGTGGATGGAACTGGAGAGTGTGATGCTAAGTGAAATAAGCCATACAGAGAAAGACAGATACCAAATGGTTTCACTCTTAGGTGGATCCTGAGAAACTTAACAGGAACCCATGGGGGAGGGGGAGGAAAAAAGAAAAAAAAAAAAAAAAAGAGGTTAGAGTGGGAGAGAGCCAAAGCATAAGAGACTGTTAAAAACTGAGAACAAACTGAGGGTTGATGGGGGGTGGGAGGGAGGAGAGGGTGGGTGATGGGTATGGAGGAGGGCACCTTCTGGGATGAGCACTGGGTGTTGTATGGAAACCAATTTGAC
Organism: Leopardus geoffroyi; assembly: GCF_018350155.1. Taxonomy (NCBI): domain Eukaryota; kingdom Metazoa; phylum Chordata; class Mammalia; order Carnivora; family Felidae; genus Leopardus; species Leopardus geoffroyi. Next base: position 106,899,055 of record NC_059333.1, read on the forward strand.
AATAAATTTCATATATTAAAAAAAAAAAAAAAAAAAAACTATGCAGCAGGTAAATGGAGACCTGAGGTTTCTACATTTTGCATGAATGGTGAAATAGTAACTCTAAGTACACTGAAATGGTAAGGGCATCTATATAATCCTTCGAACAATCACTTAAAGAAATAAAAGAAGAAATGTAAATATGTACAGCTAAAAAGCCAAAATATGAGCTAAATAAGAATTCATTTTTTTTAAATGCTTATTTACTTATTTTGAGAGCAGAGAAAGGGGAGAGAGCCAGAAAGAAAGAATCTCAAGCAGGCTCCACAATCAGCATGGACCCAACATGGGACTCAATCTCATGACCCTGGGATCACAACCAGGAGATCACAACCTGAGTGCCAATATGGAGTCCAACACTTAACTGACCAAGCCCCCAGGTGTCCCTAAACAAGAATTCTTAAAAATATTCATTATTCTAAAAGGAGGCTGGAAAAGAAGTACAAAGAAACAAAAATCAGAGGGGCAAACATAAAATAAATATATATTATATGAATATAAAATACATAAAATACATAAAAACATACATATAAAATACATAAAATAGAGATATATCAGATAGTAGACTTAATATATCAAATATATCAATATCAAATATGTATACCAAATATATCAATAAATACCTTAAATACTAATAAATACTTTAAATAAAAAGAGATTGTCCAAATGAATAAAAAAGCATCACACAACTACATGCTGTCTACAAGATGTTTACTTTAAATATACAGATACAGGTTCAAAGTAAATGGCTAAAAACAGATATAGAGCAAAACCTTGGATTGCAAATAAGTTGTTCTGTGAGTGTTCCACAAGATAAGCAAACACTTCTAATAAATTTTAACTTGATAAACAAGCAATGTCTTGCAACACAAGTAGTATGTGACACCCAAAGTCACGTGATCACAACTGAGTCAATGGTGGTTCTCTCTCTCTCTCTCTCTCTCTGCAGGGTTGTGTGTGATCGTCTCCCATGCTCAGATGCTTGGTCTCAGGCCACAGTGTTTGGCAGAAACCAGCGATTTTTCAGAACATTGGAACGTGCCCACAACTGGCACTAGGGTATTTTTTGTCACTTCAAAGCACCTATGGACAGTCCTTTGCTTTTCTGTACAAGAGTAAGCTTAGGAAGGCTTTACTACATTCTAGGTCAGGCTGCCTGCAGATACAGACCCTTTCCTCTGCTGCCTTATTGCCAGTTACATTAAATACAGTATGTGACAAGAGTTTACTGTACTGTAGTCAACATCTGTGCCAGCATATACAATGGCTCCCATGCAGAAAGGGTAAAAAGAAAGGTTGAATGCGTTGAAGGAGAAGATGATTATAGTGGAAGTGAGGAAGAAACACATCAAGAAGTACAAAAGAGGTATGCGAGTGGCCAAAATTGCAAGATTTTATAAGAAGTGCACGTCTGCATCTTGTCTGCAGAGGAGGAGGAGAAGGTGGAGGAATCCGTCACTTCAAACGAGATTAAAGTGATGTGTAAAATTTGGGAAACAGTACAAAATTTTGTAGAAAAGCATGACCTGAATAAGGCTGTAGCAGTGCGAGTAATGAATCTGTTTAACAACAATGCAACATCACATTTCCGCGAAATCCTCAAAAGGAGGAAAAAGCAAGTGTCACTGGATAGGTTTCTTGTTAAAGCGCCATGAAAAGAAAAGATTCCATTGAGCCAATATATAGCAGTGATAGTGGAAGTCATCCTACACAATAATCCTCCTCTCTCATCTCCTTCATACCAGCCACGAAGATTTTCAAAAGTAAATGCAGGTTAATTTGTTTATTTTTCTTTATATTTTGTATTTTCTCTTTATTTTGTATTATATTACAGTATTATAATCAGTTTTATACGAATATTTGTGGGTTGTGGAACAAATCATCTGTTTCCTTTTTCTTACGGGGAACTTCGCTTTGATATACAAGTGCTTTGGATTACAAGTATGTTTCCAGAATTATGGACACAAACCAAGGTTTTATTGTATCATGCAAACAGTAAGCACAGAAAAGCTGAAATGAATATGTTAATATCAGATAAACTTGAGAAACTAAAAGTATCACCAAAAAAAGAAAAGAAAAGGATACTTCCTGATTATAGGATCAATTCATAAATAGAAACCATACAAAATATGTTTATCCAACCACAACAGATCTGGAGTTTAATAACAATAAAACATCTAGAAAAAAATAGACATTAAATACTCTTCTAAATAATTCATTGATCAAGTAAGAAATCACAAGAAAAATTAGAAAATATTTTTAACTGAATGACAATGAAAATACAACATAGGAGAATTTGTAAGATGAGTTAAAGCAATATTTAGAGGGAAACTTACAGTTTTAAGCGCTTATATTAGAAAAGAAGAAAGGTCTAAAATCAAATACCTAAGGTTTCATCTTAAGAAGCCAGAAAAAGAAGAGGAAAGTAAGTTCAAAGTAGGTAGAAGGAAGGAAACATTAAATAATGAGGAAAAATCAATAGAATAGGAAGCAATAAAGAAAAATAGCCAAAATCTGGTTCTCTGAGAATGTCAATATATTTGGTAAATCCCTAGCTAGACTAAGGGGAAAGAGAAGAGAGCAAATACAAATTATTTCCTCCAAATAATGTGGATGATAGAGAGACTGCATAAATTAGTCCTGAGTATTTAGGACCTATGTAAGTCTTGAAGACAATTACATGGATTTCAGTAGTGGTAATGTCTTACCTCTTTCATCCCTAATTGGTTTACTCACTGAATGAAAAGCGGTATTATCCGAATACGGTCACAAACTTTTTTTAATATGTGATTTTGAGAAGTTACAATATTTATTGCTAGGGATGTCAACATGGGTTATTATCCTAATTTACAAAAATAAAATTTCTATCTCTTTAAGTTTAATTACTCCCTCTCTTAATTTTGACATGACTTTTTTTCCACATAAAGTTTTTTTTTTTTTAAGTTTATTTATATTTTGAGAGAGAGAGAGAGGGTATGCACCTTCAGGGGATGGGCAGAGACAGAGGGAAGAAGAGGGAGAGACAAAGAGAATTCCAAGATCACAAGCAGGCTTCACACAGTCAGCACGGAGCCCAATGCAGGCCTCTAACTCATCAACTGTGAGATGGTGACCTGAGCCAAGGCGGGACACTTAACCAAATGAGCCATACAAGTGCCCTTCGACATGTTTTAATTTATCCTCATAATTTATTTCCCCCACAAAAGTTAGTTTATTCATTTCTAATTAAATCTTCTATTATATGTGAATATATACAAATTTTAACATATTCTTCTAAAATTTTGAACAATAATCATATATAATTTAAAGTTTTCTATTAAAAGAAAGTTATGATAATAAAAATGGAGGGAGGCCTTTTTTGTGACAGCCTCAATCACTATACATATACATTCCGCGTATATACACATAGAGTATATTATTTTAATTTGGTTCTACATCTTTCAGGAACAAAATATGATTCTTGCAATTACTTTTCACTCAACTAATAAAAATGTGGAGCAAGAAAAATAAGTGAGTTAACATGAGTTTAAACTCTAACAACAAAACTAAGAGTTCTCTTTTTAAATGAATCTTTAATATAAGCCCATTTCTTACTGGTTTGCCCTTTTGTCAGAATACACAGCTTGACAAAAATGTGCAACCATTCACAGATTACAAATGAGGTATATTTGGATGAAATCATGTTTTTTCACTGTATCTTATAAAAATAGATGTATCTGTCATTAAGATATTCAAACTTCTATAAGTATTAAGTTAAAAAATAAAGGATTCCTTACATAGTAGTGTCCTCGAACAAGTTATTTCCTCTGAGGGCATCTGTTTCCTTATCTACAAAAGGGGGATAATAACTACTTTCAGGGTTACCTAACTGAATTGTGAGATCGCAGACAAGTGATGTGAGAGCAGGCAGGCAATTAGAAAGATGTAACTGAGGGATGTGCTAATCTGAACAAAGGAGTAAAATCTGAATCAGAAGCATATTAAGTATGCTTCCCTCATACTAAAGCTAAACCAGTAAAGAGCAGCATTCTGATTTTGACAGATCTTTAAAATCTTAAAGCTGGCTGGGGCACCTGGGTGGCTCAGTTGGTTAAGCGTCCGACTTCAGCTCAGGTCATGATCCACAGTTCGTGGGTTTGAGCCCCGCGTCTGGCTCTGTGCTGACAGTTCAGAGCCTAGAGCCTGCTTTGGATTCTGTGTCTCCCTCTCTCTCTGCGCACTCCCCCCCCCGCCCCCGGCTCACACTATGTCTCTTTCTCTCTCTCAAAAATAAATAAACGTTAAAAAAATAAAATAAAATCTTAAAGCTGGCTGGGGCGCCTGGGTGGCGCGGTCGGTTAAGCGTCCGACTTCAGCCAGGTCACGATCTCGCGGTCCGTGAGTTCGAGCCCCGCGTCAGGCTCTGGGCTGACGCTCAGAGCCTGGAGCCTGTTTCCGATTCTGTGTCTCCCTCTCTCTCTGCCCCTCCCCCGTTCATTCTCTGTCTCTCTCTCTGTCCCAAAAATAAATAAAACGTTGAAAAAAAAAAAAAAAATCTTAAAGCTGGAATAAGGATTAATCAAGTTTCAATATATTTCTTTTATAAAGGAATGTAAAGAATAACAATCTTGGCCAATAACCCATATCTTCACAGAAAACCCACAGCAGCCAAATACACGATCTTCACAGATTTGCTATTAATAGAAAAACCATACCACCTATCATACAAACTTTTGAAGGATAAAAGGGTGATTTTTAATAGTCAAGACAGGCACTATAACATTAAGACAACATGTCTAAGTTGGTACTGTCCCAGAGAAACCAGAAAGCATGATCACTCTATCACCATCACAGCAAAGCTAGATACCACAATTAGAAGCCTTCCATATCAATTACTATCTGCCCACCCTCCCCATAGCACCTACTTTCCCAATCTCCATTCCTCCCAATGTACCCAATTCATAAAATAAACACAATTATCTCCAAATCATCCCATGGTTTTCCCTAACACAAAATCCCACTGTAGAAAACCTATGCCTGTCATTCTCCAAAACATCTTGCTCATTATTCACCATATGTCAATACATGCAACCCATGCCATTTTGGAATACTGTCCTATAAATATTACTGATGTGGCTCAAAGAACTATGATAGCAATAGCAGAACTATAAATTAAGCCATCCATGATGCCAAGTCTAAAGAAAATAGTAAGTTTTAAAATATCACAGTATACAATATAAACTACTGGATCTTTCTCTCCCTGTCTTAATGTTTGTTATGTTAATTCTCATATTGTAGGGCACTTAATTTTGCTTATAGGCTACAAGAAGCAAAATATGACTCTGGAGAGAATACATGGAGAAAAGACAGTAAGTCCAAAAAATAGGCAAAATAACAGTATTAAAAGCTGTTAAAAAAGAACCACAAAATCAAACAAAGACTCCAAGTGAATTAAGCTGACTTCTTAGTTGTCATGAGAATTACTTTACATAATTTTGAGTAAAATGCACATCCCAGACGTATGAACAACCCCATTTACTTTATTAAGTAACTTTAACTATGTATTTAAAGGATCTCCGTCAAGAAGAAAGTAACAGATCACAGTAAAGAGATTTCCTACCCTGACCAGAGAAACAAAAAGTTGAAGAAACTACACTAAAATTTAAGATGTTATTTGTCCTTCATTCCTTAAATAAATACCCTTCTGACAAATCACTCTAGAAGTCTCTAGAGCACCATAACTAAAATGGAGATATATTATAAGGAAACAAACATTTGATAAAAAATGTGGCATTCTAGAACACACAATATATAAGCAATAAACGGACAGCAAGATGTCCTATTATACCAGATAAATGCTTTCAATATCTACAGAATAGGAACAATCACCATAACATCCCTACATAAAATGAATTACTGCCCTCAAAAACCAATTCGTCAAGTTTCTTAATTGGCTAATAAGTTCTAAACACATGTAATCAAAACAAATATCCTAATATTTTATCTTTCAAAAAAAATAACTACAATACTTCAAGTAGTCTCTTAAGTAGAGTTCTATAAATAAAGACTATATTTACCATAAAGTAAAACTGTACTTAAAATTAAATTTTAAAATTATACAGTGAATAAATTTACACGAATTCCATGTCAGGATGACGTTTTGAACATGGACATCTACTTTCAACCCCAACTGAAATCCAACTAAAACCTAACAACCAGGGGAATTTTTTAAAAGGATGCACACTCTAGGAAAGAAATATACTATGAAAAGGGAAGTGTCCACTGGTGGCTTGGTGGTGGAAAACAACTAGAAAACAAAATGCTGAAGCTCAGGGTTCCATAAAACATCAAAGGATCTGAAAATAAGCTTAGCTTTTCTCATAAAGTTCCCCATTCATTAGAGAAACCTCCATCTCCCTGTATTAATAACGTACAGTGCCACTCAAGAAACCTTATAAGTCACCTAAAACCTTCAGTCTATTCACAGAATTGCCTATTACTGCAGATCCAGGAAAATTCTGCGCCTTATCATGAACAACAACAAAAAGAATCTGACATCCATACAAAGCAACTGCAGTTGAACCTCGAACAACATGGGTTTTAACTGCGTGGATCCACTTATATGCAGATTTTTTTCAATAAATGCATTACAGTATTGTAAATGTATTTTCCCTTCCTTATGACTTTCTTAATAACTCTTTTCTCTAGCTTACTTTATCACGTGAATATAAAACATAATACGTATAACATATAAAATATGTTAATCAGTTGTTTAGGTTATCAGTAAGGCTTCTGATTAAATTTCTAGGGAGTCAACAATTGTAAGTGGATTTCTGACTGAGTGGGGGATTGGCATCCCAAGAGTCAACTGTATAAAAAAAGAAACAAAGTGGGGTACCTTAGTGGCTCAGTTAAACAACCAATTCTTAATGATTTTGGCTGAGGTCCTGATCTCATGGTTCATGAGATCAAGTCCAGCATCGGATTCCACACTGATAATGCAGAGCCTGCTTGGGATTCTCTCACTCTGCCCCTTCCCCACTCGTGTTTTGTCTCTCTCTCTCTCTTTCTTTCTTTCTCAAATAATAAATAAACTTAAAAAAATAAAACAAAGTTAGAATTAAATTTTTCAGGTGAAGCAGGTATACCCCATAAAAATATCCATGAAGCAGAGGAGACTATAACATAATACTCCAACATTAAATATAGCATAGAATAAGAGACACGGTGTTAGTGATAAAGATTCAAGAAAAAAAAAGTTAAAAGATATAAAAGTAGCAAAAACAGTCAGAAAAAGTAAGAGAAATAAGGGGTAGACAATGAACATCCAACTTAACTGAGGCTACAGAAAAGAAAAAAAAAAAAAAGGGACAGAACTAACATTACAATATAATCCAAGAACACTTTTGGAACTAAAAGAATCTATATGTAGAAAGGGTCCACTGTGTATCTGGGGATATGGATAAACCACAGTCAACTCTTGAGATATATCCTGATGCAGTACTACATATTAACAATAAAGAAAAAAAGAATACCCTGATCAAGTCACTAACAACAAAATAAAGTAACATGGGCATCAATCTTCTCAAATGCAAGATAAATAGCAAAACAATGGCTTTAATTTTCCTTAAGGAACTCAAGGGGGAAAAAGTGTGTTCACAATGTTACATCTCGTCAAATTATCCTTCAAGTATAAAGCTACAGAAAATAAGTGATAAAAGTACTAATTTATGTTAAATCTAGTAAGTCAAGAACATGCTACAATTTCTAGGTTAAGCACACTCAAAATAAATTAAAAGAATGTAAGCTAACAAGCTAACAGAGAAGAAATTGCAATAAAATTAAACCAAAGAAGGTAAGGAAAAAGGGGGGGGGGGAGAAAATGGACTGGAACAAATAAAACAAAGAAGAAGAGAGATTTAAATCCAAATATAACAGTAATCAATAAACATAAATAGACTAAATAATACAACTGAAAGAAAGATTCTCAGACTGAAAACAGCAAATTATAGACACCTTTCAAAGTGAATATATTAAATATAAAACAAAGAAAGTTAGAAAGTAAAAGTTTGGGAAAAATATCACACAAGCACTAATAAGAAAAAAATGGTAAGATTATATCAATATCAGTAGACTTCAAAGTAAAAAATATTGGTAGAAATAGAGACAACTCATGATGATGAGGTCACTCCAAAAAGAATATAAAACAATTCTGAACTTGCATATCTACAATCAGGATTTGTCTCTGAGTTCTGCCAATAACTGATAAATTGAGATGCTAAAAGGGAAAAAAGAAAAGGGAAGATATAAAAGATTAAAACAAATGGTAGTTAAATTCACCTATTTAACTGCATTCCAAAACTGTGTAATATTCATTCTTACCATGTACATCTGTAGTATTTCCTAAAATAAACCTTATGATGTGCCATAAATCTAATCTCAACACATTTCAAAAATGAAAGGTGTTCAGGGGGACCTGGCAGGCTTAGTTGGTAAAACATGCAACTCTTGATCTCAGGCTCATAAATTCAAGCTCCACATTAGGTACAGACATTACTTAAAAATAAAATCTTAAAAAAAAACTGGGGCACTTGGGTGGCTCAGTCAGGTGAGCATCCAACTCTTGATTTCAGCTCAGGTCATGACCTCACGTTTGTGGAATCAAGCCCCACAGTGGGCTCCGTGCTGAACATGGAGCCTGCTTAAGATTCTCTCCCTCTGCCCTTCTCCCCTGCTAGTGTTCATTCTCTCTAAAATAAAAAAATAATAAATTAAAATTAAAATCAAATAAAAATTAGAAAATGAAAGGCATTCAGATTATACTCTCTGACTACAGTGAAATTAAGCAAGAAAGAAACAAAAAACTAGAAAAACCTACAAATGTTTGGAAATTAAGTAATTTTTTCTATGCTACCCATGGGAAAGATGAAACCATAATAGATATTTTTTAAACATTTGAACCAAATAAAAACTAAAATTTGACATATCAAAAATACTATAGCTAAAGCACAGTAAAGATGAAAATGTACAGCATTAAAAACACATATCAGAAAATAATAAAAGGTAAAATAAATAATCTAAGCAGCCATCTCAAAGAGTTAGGGGGAAAAAAACCAGAAAATTATACTCAAAGAAGGTAAAGTAACAGAAATAAAAGCAAATATTAATGAGCCAAAGATAGTTGATTTTTTGAAAAGACTAATAAAGTTGATAAACTCTCAGTGGAAACAACCAAAAAAATAAAAAATCACAAATAAAATAATATTATAGTTAAATGACCTTTCACACACAGGGACGTTAAAGGCTATGAGAATAGCCATTTCATCATAAACAACTAAAAAAGCAGACAAAATGTATTAAACAACTATTTCAGACATTGAACAATAAGGCAGCACAAAACTGTGAATACCCAAGAAAAGGCAAACAAGGAAGGGAAACCTAGGACTGTCCCCAACTTACTGCCTTGAGGAAGTTTCCATGCCACAGAGCAAGGAGAGGGAACCCAAACAGAGCTTCCATAGACTTGTTGACTTAAGGAGACAGAGATAGATCTTCAAGGAGGCCAAGGTGGCTAGAATTTCCAAGGCATCAGAAGGAAGTTGGATGGGGTACCTAGGTGGTTCAGTGGATTAAGCATCTGACTCTTGATTTCAACTCAGGTCGTGGTCTCCATCTCACAACTATCAGGTTCCATGCTAGTCTTCTTAAGATTCTCTCTGTCCCTGTCCCTCTGCCCCTCTCTCGCTCTCTCTCTCTTAAAAAAGAAGGAGGAGGAGTCAGAGAAGGAAGTTGGACAGAGAGAGAGGGATCCAGAAATCTGCCATGGGCTCCCCTAGATCTTCTGACAAGTTCTAACCTATAGATATATGAGGTGAAATTCCACAGGACTGGGGAAAAGAACACTGGAAAGCAACAGAAATCCTGAATACCCTACAGGGGGAGAAATCATGTTCCACCAGCCAGAGTGAAGACACTTTGTACATAAGGCACTGTAAAGAGTCAAGAGTTCTGTTATTGATAACAGAACTAAATAACCCATAAATAAAGGTACTCTAGACCCATTCTGAAGCTTAAAAAGCAAGTCTTGATATTGGCAAAATACCACCTAATGAAGTTAGATCATGGCTACATGAGGGTGTTCTATACTTCCGTTTCAATGGATGCTTAAAAATTTCCAATCAAAGGCTAAAAAAAAATTACTTGACATTTCATTTATAAGTCTTATTCAAAACTCACCATACAAATCACCACGGTTTTTCAATCCAATTCACATAAACCTATTAACACAAAGTACCTGATACCTTATACCAAAAGACTATTTCAAATACACACACCAACAATAATGCTATTTCTTTGGAAAAAACACACACATTCTGAGTTTTAACTAAGATAAAGTCAGTGGGTTAATATTCTTCAGCGTTGGTCACTAATGGACCCTACATCTGCCTTAGAAAAATCTATCTAGATCAGTACAGTTGCCAATTATTCTAAACTGCAGAACCAAGATCAACTGTCCTCACCAGGGGCTGAGGATCAAGCCTCTAGCTGTGGTAGATCAAATGATTGGAAACAGGGATTGCTTGTATATTATTGACACAGTAATTCCCTATTTATAGTGCCCCAACTGAAATGTTTCTTATCAAAATTCCAGATACATTTACCTGGCCCTATAACTCACATCAAGTTTTACAACTGACTTATCGGACTTCAAACCTAGTAAATAAAAATCGATAACAATCTCTCATTTACCATGATAGCTAATGCTCTAAAATACGTGTAATGATATACTTGCTTATTACACCTCTTATTTAGCAATGTTACAGGACATAAAATCTGTCCTTATTATTACTAAGTATCTTCTATGTGCTAGGAAGCATGCTGGCTACATTAATCTATTTTAACTTTTAATTCTACACAGTATTTAAACATATACTTGTTATCGCCCTCTCCTTTTGGATTTTTTCCTGCTTTGGGTGGAGGCAGGGTTGGGGTTTTTGGGTGTTTTGTTTTGTTTTTGGTCAGTTGGGTTGATTTGGCTTGTTTTTCTGCTTTGACAAAACTGAACTCTGAACTTTTCAGAGTTCACACAGACAATGTGTGATAGAGCTGAAATTTGAACCCAGGCTTCTCCACATCCTTTCAACTACAACACACTGCCAGTAATATCTGATTGCAGTATCATTTTAAAAAAAAACTCTATAAAACAGAAAATAAATATCTATGCAAAAACTCATTTCCAAAACATTACCAAAAGATTTAAATCTACCTTATTACAGGTAGATCCATTCAATTAAGTATCTTGGAATTCTCATCATGTCAATCTTCAAAAATTCCCAATCATCATCACTAGTGACTTGATTTTTAAGAGAAGATATTAAAACATACAATTGGGAAGAGGAAAAAAAGCAAAAGAGAATTGCGGAATGCCAGTGCCTCCCCCCACTAAAAAAGCATATAACCCACCCACTATGCCAAAGGTTAAGTCATTTAGTCAAGTTCAAAGATCTTCAAAGACTTCTTAGATCCAGATAAGCCCATATGTTACCAAAATTCTAAGAAAAGGCTATTACTTTCCAATCTGCTTCTCATGTTTAAGATACAGAACACACAGATGCTTGGCATCACTCATCAGTCTTCCTAAATTTTCACACCAGATAATCAAGGTCCACCAATAACTTTCCTATCTAAAAATCTTAGTAATGTCTTTATTCCATCACTGCCTGGTTCACTTGTTAAATCTGAAAGTAACCATAAAAGACCATTCAGTTACTGTACAATAAGTGTTAATTTGCTAATTTCTTCACAGGTAATCAATTAAAATGTAAAATATTGGATAAAATTAGTTGCACTAAATTTAACAGCTGTTCCATAAGCATAATTAGTTTCACAAGGGCCATATGTATTCTGAACAGAGACAGAGTTGAAACAAACAGACAGATTTTAAGCAAGTTTGAGAAAATCTGCATTTAATTAGCAGGTGGGCACTACAACTGCATAACGTTTTTATACATTTATATTTATGAAGTGACAGAAGATCTAAAGGCTTTTTAAAATGGCGTTTATTGTTTGAATGGGAACTGTTTTGCTGCATGCTAAAGTGATTTAAGTCCTTATAGCTCTGCTTTGAAAAAAATCATAAATGGTGAAAGAAAACATGTGGAAAACTGTAAAACTAGAAAGAATTTGCGACAAAAAACAGATACACATACCATAACTAAAAGGAAACTACACTTAATTAAATGTACACTACATCTGGAATATCAGCCTAATAAAATGTGAAACTATTAATTTTCATTGTTCTAAAGGAAATGAGGTCAGTGTCATTTAATAATTCCTCCAATTACATTGGACTAACTCATTGGACGGTATGTTCTGGATACCATCTAATCTTAAAATACTATATACTTTACAATATCCTTAAGTTAAACTTTTTAAATAAAGGCATTTAAATTACAAAGGAGTAAAATAATAAAATTGGTAAATGAAAATTCTTTAGCAGCTGGGAGCTACCAGCATTATATTTTAAACCTCATGACTTTTGCATGAAGCTTTTTATGGATGCCCATAATAAGTATGAGATTACACTTGTTAGTTCTTATTAGCACTAAAATCATCACTTTAAATATATAAGTAGAATACATAATTTTAAAAATTAATATGTTTACCCAGCCAATAATTTCATTAGTAGGCTATATTTATCATTATTTTTTAAATACTATAAAAATGTTATTTTTTTCAAAGGCAAATGTGTTAGGAAGTCCTTAATAGAGTAATGTTTGTGAAGGAAAATAAAATTTTCCAAAATAAAATAGAAAAATAAAGCAAATTCCTGCACTGTTTGTATGTGTGCAGAAGAATTAGAGAGGAGCAAAATGCTTATCAACTAAGTGAATCTAGAACATTTTAATGTTTCTTCAGCTAGCTAAATAATGGACCATTCCACTTATGTATTAAAGACATGTAAACTTCAAAATTTTCCTTTAAATAATAAGGTCCTTATGAGTAAATTTAAATTACCATACATGAATTTTTATATCAGCATCCTATTTTTAGCAATAAAATATCAACCTAACACACTTCCTAATTTGCAAAATTTATATTTGTATATGAAAATGTTTAAAAGTTATGGAGTCCTTGCACCAACAAAAAATTTTTAATAACAAATTTGATTATAAAATCAAACTCTGATAACTTTGTGTTCTAGAATTAACATTAATAATGAGTGCTTCATATTCAAAACTAAAACAGAGGAAAAATACAGATCACTTTGCCCCAAAATAATTAGGTTTTTTAAATTAAAATGTTCCATTAAAATTCATTTCCTGAGGCGCCTGGGTGGCTCAGTCGGTTAAGGGTCCGACTCTTGATTTCGGCTCAGGTCATGATCTCACAGTTTGTGAGTTCAAGCCCCACGTCGGGCTCTGCACTGACTGAACAGAGCCTGCTTGGAATTCGCTTCTCCCCTCTCTCTCTGCCCCTACCATGCGCACTCTCTCTCTCTCTCTCTCCCTCTCTCAAAATAAATAAACTTTAAAAATAAATAAATAAATAAAATTCATTTCCATTATCCTTATTCATTATAGATAAAAACTAAAGTGAACAAAAATCTAAACATACTTTAATTATACAGCAAATTCTATGATTATAAAGTTGGAGGAAAATCTTAAGACATTGAAATGTTTAAAGTTATTTACTAAAAACATTTTAAAAATTATTTTTAAAATGTCTCCAGTAACTTGCTGCAAGACTTCGTTCAATACAAACACATAAAACATAAAACTTAAATGAACATTAAAGGCATTCTGATGCCTTTAAGTAAGTCTTCCAGTTCTGTTTTTTGCTGCTTTTCCAAACTATGAACAAGTTGCACAACAAAGCCAATTAATGGTAATAAAACAATCAGAGAAAACAAGTCACCTACAGCATGAAACTTATCTCAATACTCACCATATTTTATTAGTGAAAACCAGGGTCAGCCATGCCCAGCATTATTGTGTATTGTACTGCACTGAATTGTATACTCAGGTACAAGATGAATCCTTAAAATTGAAGTATGTATTAGTTTATTCTTGATTGTGTGAGATCATGGTATGTGAGATCAAGCCCTGCAGCAGGGTCTGCACTACTGTGCGGAGCATGCTTGGGGCTTTCTCTCTCCTCTCTCTCTGCTCCTCCCCCCACAGGCACACACACGCTCTCTTTCTCTCTCTCTCTCAAAAGAAATAAATAAACTTTAAAAAAAATGAAATTTTGCCATTTACAACATGGATGGAGCTACAGAGTATAATCCTAAGTGAAATAAGTCAGTCAGAGAAAGACGAATACCATATGATTTCATTCATATGTGGAATTAAAAAAAAAAAAGCAAAGGAAAAAAGAGAGAGAGGAAGAGAGAGAGAGAGAGAGAGAGAGAGAGAGACACGAAGAAACAGACTCCTAACTATTGAGAACAAACTGATGGTTACCAGAGGGGAAGCACGTGGGGAGCTGGGTGAAATAGGTGATGGGGATTAAGGAGTGCACTTGTCACGATGAGCTCTGGTGATGTATGGTAATTGTTAAATCACTATATGGTACACCTGAAACTAATATAACACTGTATGTTAACTACATTGGAATTAAAATAAAATAATAATAATAAAATAATACAGAATAAACTTAAAACTTAGACACTGGAACTATCAAATCAGAATAGTGTGGAACTATACAGTCTACTAGTCAAAAATGCACTTTATAGCATTACTATACAGCTCAGTATAACATGCCATAATTTATATTCATAACGGTCCCAAATCATAAGCAAAACCAGAATACAACTGGACTTGAACTTTAAGAAAAACAAAAACAAAACTGCTATTCATGAAAACTAAAACCTAAAATACCTATTCTTAAGGAAGGAATAGTATTCAAAACATATTAAATCAGAAAAAAAAAGAATTCTAATTACAATTTGAACCATTCTTTCCTGTGAACACAAAGTACTGTATCTGAACAAAAATAAGCTTAAAGTAAAAAAGGTTTCCACACAAACACTCAAAGTATTTTCCACTAACACATAGCCTACAACATTAACTCTGGGAGTTTGAAGAAACCTAAGACTGTCTTATGTGCTCATGTTTGGACCTGAATAAGCCAGACTCCAGAATACCAAGAAAAATATCTTATGAAGGGATTTAAAACAAAGTTTATGCTCTTAGTCATAGTGACAAGCCAATATAAATCCAGTTGGGGATTCCCTATCACCCTAAGAAAAGATATTTATAAAATCAGTTTATGTTCATTAAATGTCCGTAATATATTTGACATTATGAACTTCATAGATGATTTGTGATTAATGTATAACACTGAGAAGACAGAAACACACCAGACACATTCCTGCCTTATGCCATTTGCCATGGCTCTTCCCACTGTTTTCACAATGTTGCTGGACATCTCAGACTCCCTCACCTCCTTCAAATCTCTGTCCAAATGTCAACTTTCATTAACCTCTATATCAGCCACTCTGTTAAATACTGTAATCTGACCTTGCCCCCAACCTCCACAACACCCAATTACCCATAGCTAGTTCTATTTTTTCCTTTTTACCATTTCATTAAACCTAAAATTCATATAATTTACTTATATTTATTGTCTATGAACTAACCTCGCTAGAACATAAGCTCTAAAAGGACAATCTCTTTTATTAACTGACATATCCCAAGTGTCTAGTCACATAGAAGAGACTAAAATATTTGTTAAAAATGAGTAAGTAAATAAATTCATATATTACTTTACTGATTTTTTTGTCCTGTCTTCTAATTTCATCTTGCATGATTATTTAATGCACAAAAACAGACACTCAGATCAATGGAACAGAATGGAGAACCCAGAAATGGACCCACAAACGTATGGCCAACTAATCTGTGACAAAGCAGGAAACAATATCCAATGGAATAAAGACAGTCTCTTTAGCAAGTGGTGCTGGGAAAACTGGACAGCAGCGTGCATAAAAATGAACCTGGACCACTTTCTTACACCATACACAAAAATAAACTCAAAATGGATGAAAACCCTAAATGTAAGACAGGAAGCCATCAAAATCTTCGAGAAGAAAGCAGGCAAAACCCTCTCTGAGCTTGGCCACAGCAACTTCTTACTCAACACATCTCTGGAGGCAAGGGAAAAAAAAGAAAAAATGAACTATTGGGACCTCATCAAAATAAAAAGCTTCTGAACAGAGAAAGAAACAAACAGCAAAACTAAAAGGCAACTGACAGAATAGGAGAAGATATTTGCAAACAGCATATCAGATAAAGGGTTAGTATCCAAAATCTATGAAGAACTTATGAAACTCAACACCCAAAAAACAAATAATCCAGTGAAGAAATGCACAGAAGACATGAATAGACACTTCTCCAAAGAAGACATCCAGATGGCCAACTGACACATGAAGAAAATTGCATGATTATTTAATATTTTTCCTTAATAAATTCACTTAAATATTTGTTATCTAATTTGTCCTTTCCATGTGTCCAAATTATCTTAATATTGGAAAGTAATGACATCTCTTCTTAATAAAATGGCATATGTATAGCTAAAAGAGAAATTATAATAACAATATACACTACTTTGGTTCAAATTTTCATTGCACTGTATCTTTCAAACTATAATAATAACACTGCAGAAAACGCATTAAGAAAACTGCAATAAAGTGAAAACTTTTTATCATTAGTTTTCAATAAAACAAATGCATCTATTCCTAATTTTTTGCAAGGAACTGAGACAGTAACCCAGTCCATAAAGAGCCATAATTTGCAGCATTTCTCAACTCTAGGACCATTCTGACATCACACTCTTGCAAACACAGATGCTTACCCCAGATGACAAAAATTTCTCTCATGTACACAGAATTCTTACTCTAATCTAATCTATAATATGGAGTTCCAAGAAGGATCCTTACTATGCCACACTTATCAAATTCATTTTGCTTCCTTATCCTTAAAGCCCTAATTAATAACTAGTGCTCCTCAATACTGTTTATGAAAAGCATTTCATAAGCTTTCAGGACTCACATGAGTTTACTGATCATCTAGTTCAACCAGTGTCAACTTCAGCCCATCATCAGTTACCTGAGCTTTTAAAACTATACTTATGGCAAAAAGTAAAAATATATAAATAAACCTTGACTAAAACCTCGTATCTTATACAAGATTAACTCAAAGTAAATCACAGACTTAAAGTAAAACATGAGGGGCATGTGGCTGGCTCAGTTGGTTGGGCACCTGACTCTTGATTTGGGCCCAGATCGTGATCTCAGTCATGAGATTAAGCCTCACACAGGGCTCTGCATTGGGCATGGAGCCTGCTTGGGATTCTCTCTCTCCCTCTCCCTGGCTCATGTGTGCATGCTGTCTCTCAAAATAAACTTTTCTGAAAAAAGTAAAACATGAAATTGTATCATTTCTAGAAGAAAACACTGGAAAAAAAGCTTTGGAATCTAGTACTCAGCAAAGAGTTATCAGATTTGATATAAAAAAACACAATTCATTAAGGGAAAAACTGAAAAACTGGACTTTGAGAAAATTTAAAACTTTTGTCTGCTCTGTAAAAGACCCCATCAAGAGAAAGCAGACACAAACTATAGATTAGAAGAAAATGTTTGCATACCATATATCTGACAAAGGACTAACATCTAGACTATATAAAGAACTCTTCAAACACAACAGTAAAAAAAACAAAACAAAACCCTCAAAACTCATCAGAAAAAAAAAAAAAGACAATTTCTTGGAAAATAAAAAACAAATGAACAGAAATTTTATCAGAGAGTATATACAGATAACAAATAATCACATGTAAAGATAAAAATTAGAATCAGAAGATTTTGGGGGAAGATGGTAAAATAGGAGGACACTGAGTTCATCCCATCCTACATTTATAGCTACATATCATCCACATCCAAATAAATAAACTAGAGAACAATCTGAACACTGGCAGAACAAACTCCACAAATAATACAGAGAACACAAAATATAGTGATAAAGAAAAAATATTTAAAGCAGCAAGACAAGATATAGTAACTTAAAAGGGAAAACCCATAAGGCTAACAGTAGATTTTTTGACAGAAACTTTGCAAACCAGAAGGAAGTAGCATGATATATTCAAGGTGCTGAATGGGAAAAATCTGCAGCAAGAATACTGTCCAGCAAGGCTATCATTCAGAATAGAGAGATAAAAAGTTTCCCAGACAAAAACTAAAGGAGTTCATGACTGCTAAACCAGTCCTGAAAGAAATAGTAAAGGAGACTCTGAGTGGATAGGAGAGACACTATAAAGGTTAAAAACAAAAAAAGGAGTAAAAATGAATATTTTGATAAAAAGTCAGTCAAAGGAACTCACAAAATCAAGGTATATAAAATGTAACAACATATACCTGAAAAGTGAGGAAGAGAGGAGTAAAGAATGGGTTCAAACTTAAATGACTGTGGACTTCATATAAACTGCTATATGCAGAAAAGTTTATAAACAAACCTAATGGTAACCATGTATCAAAAAATAATAATAACATGAGAAGAATAAAGAGAAATAAATCCATATATATCACTAAAGAAAATCAGGAAACTGTGAAAGAATAAGAAGAGAAAGGAACAGAGAAAACTCTTCAGAAATAACCACAAACCACTTAATAAAATGAAAATATGTGTCTATCAATAATACTTCAAATGCAAATGGACTAAATGCTCCCATCAAGACACAGGATGACAGAATGGAGAAAAAAAGAAGACCCATCTCTCTTATGCCTACAAGAGACTCATTTAAGACATAAAGATACCAGCAAATTGAAAGTGAAGGGATGGAGAGACATCTATCATGAAAAGAAAACTGGAGCAGCAATACTTGTAAGGCACAAAATAAACTTTACAACAAAGACCATATAGGCTTTGTGCTGACAGAGTGGGTTTCTGTGAGAAATTAAGAAAGGATCATGAGAATCATGCTTCAGACTCTCTCTCCCTCTCTCTCTACTCCTCCCCAGCTCATGCTCTCTGTGTCTCTCAAAATAAATAAATAGCTAAAAAAAAAACAAAAACAAAAACAAAACAAAACAAAAAAATCAAAAGCCAAAAACCAAAAAACACCACAAATAAAAAAACAAAGATTGCAACAAGAGACAAAGAAGGACACTATACAATCATAAAGGGAACAATCCAACAAAAAATATATAGCAACTGTAAATATTTATGCACCCAACACAGAAGCACCCAAATACATAAACTGTTAACAACAAACCTAAAGGAACTAATCAATAATAATACAACAATAGTAGGGGACTTTAACACCCCACTTACATCAATGGACAGATTGATCTAAAGAGAAAATCAACAATGAAACAATGTCTTTATATGACACACTGGAACAAATGGATTTAACAGATATATTCAGAACATTCCATCTTAAACAATAGAATACACATTCTTTTTAAGTGCACATGGAACATTCTCCAGAATAGATCACTAATTAGCCCATAAAACCAGCCTCAACAAATTCAAAAAGATCGAAGTCATATATTTATCTATTTATGTATGTATGTATTTATTTATTTATTGGAGAGAGAGGTGGAGAGGAAGAGAAAGATGGCAGGGGAGAGAGGCAGAGGGAAGGAGAGAGGGAGAGCACGAGAAGGGAGAGGGGCAGAAGGAGAGAGAGAATGAGAATCTTAAGCAGGATTCATGCTCAGTGCAGAGCCTGAGGTGGGGCTCAATCCCACAACTGTGGGATCATGATCTGAGCTGAAATCAAGAGTCAGACACTCAACCAACTGAGCCAGACAGGTGCCCAGCCATGCATCTTTTCTGACCACAAAGCTATGAAACTAGAAGTCAAAGACAAGAAAAAATCTGGAAAGACTACAAATACATGGAAGTTAAACAACATTCTACTAAACAATAAATGGGTCAATCAGAGAAGAGGAGGAAGAGGAGGAGACAAGACGAAGAAGAACAACAACAACAACAAGGGGAGGAGGAGGAGGAAGAGGAGGAAGAAGAAATTAAAAAGTACACGGAAACAAATGAAAACAATGGTGCAAAACATTTGGGATAGAGCAAAAGTGGTTCTAAGAGGGAAGTTTATAGCAACACGGGCCAAGAAGCAAAAACAAAAGTCTTAAACAAACTAATCTTACACCTCAAGGAGGTAGAAAAAGAACAACAACAAAAACTTAAAAGCAACAGAGGGAAGGAAATAATAAAGATTAGAGCAGATGATATAGAAACTAAAAAAACAATATAACAGATCAATGAAACCAGGAGCTGGTTCTTTGGGGGGAAAAAAATCAATAAAATTCATAAATCTCTAACCAGAGTTATCAAGAAACAAAGAGAGTGGACTCAAATATAATTATAAACGAGAGAGAAAAAATAAAAACTAACACCACAGAAATACAAACAATAAGAAGACAGTATTGTGAAAAACTATACACCAAGAAATTGGACAACCCAGAAGAAATGGCTAAATTCCTGGAAACATATAAACTACCAAAACAGAAACAGAAAAGTTGAATAGACTGATTACCAGCAAAGAAAGTAAATCCGTAACCAAAAAACTCCCAAAAAGCAAAAGTCCAAGACCAAATGGCTTCACAGGCAAATTCCATCAAATATTTAAGAAAGAGTTAATACCTATTCTTGTCAAACTATTCCAAAAAATATAGAAAACAAAGGAGAACTTCCAAATTCACTCAAGAGGCCAGCATTACCCTAATTACCAAACCCAGATAAAGACACCACTAAAAAAAAAAAAAGGATACGCCAATATCCCTAAGGAACTAAAATTCCTCAACAAAATACTAGCAAACCCCTATAGCAGCATTATTTACAAAGCCTAGATATGGAAGCAACCCAAGGGTCCACTGATTGATGAATACATAAAGAAGATAACACACACACACACACACACACACACACACACACCACCGGAATATTATTCAGCCATAAAAAAAAGAATGAAATCTTGCCATTTGCAATGACAGGAAAGGAGCTACAGAATATAATTCTAAGCAAAATAAATCAAAGAAAGACAAGTGCCATGATTTCACTCATATATGGAATTTAAGAAACAAAACAAATGAGCAAAGTTAAAAAAGAGAGACACGGACAAACCAAGAAACAGACTCTTAACTATAGAGAACAAATTGATGGTTACCAGAGGGGAGATGGGTGGAGGGATGGATGAAATAGGTTATGAGAATTAAGGAGTGCACTTGTTGGGGCGCCTGGGTGGCTCAGTCGATTAAGCATCCAAATCTTGATTTTTGTTCACACACCATGATCTCACAGTTAGTTCAAGCCTCGTGTCAGGCTCCACACTGTCAGCGTTACAGCCTGCTTGGGATTCTATTTTTCTCTCTCCTTTCCCCCAGTCTCTCTCTCTCAAAATAAATAAATAAACTTTAAAAAAAAAAAGAAAAAGGTGTGTACTTGCTGTGATGGGCACCAGGTGTTGTATGGAAGTGCTGAATCACTAAATGGTACACCTGAAACTAATATAACACTGTGTTAACTAACTGGTATTTAAATAAAAATTTAAAAAATTCTAAAAATTCTAAAAAGTACAAGAGCACATGTATGAATTCACCTATAACGTGGATGTAGGAAATGGTTCTCTGATTATGTCCAAAATTCCAGGTATATGACTACTAAATCTGACTCAAAATAGGAGAAACTTTATCACAGATAAAGAGCTAGTGCTACAGTTAAAAACCAACTGATAAGAGCACCTGAGTGGCTCAGTCGGCTGAGTATCTGACTCTTGATTTTGGTTCAGGTCCCATGACCCCAACATGGGATCAAGCCCCGTGTTGGGCTCCACACCCAGTGTGGATTCTCTCTCTCCCTCAGTCCCTCTCCCCCACTTATGCTCTCTCTCACTCTCTTAAAACAAACAAAAAAACCAACAACAACTGACTGAAGAACAAAACAAAATGAATTGTTGCTTTCAAGAAACATATATAAAACATGAGGACATAGAAAGTTTGATAGTATGAAAAGGAAGAAAATATGTACCAGGCAAACATTAACCAAAATAATCACATAGGACAAACTTGATTTTAAGACCAAAAGCATTTACTACAGCAGAAGACAAACATCTTGTAATGACAAAAAGCTCAAGAGAATAATTCATATTTGTAGGCATGTATAATATAGCCTCAAGATTTATGAATATGAAGGAGAAATTTTAACACATAATTCTCAGTAACTGAGAACCAACATAAAAAAAGATAAGGAAAACAACAGATAATCTGTGCAAGATTTAAAAATATGACCTAATCAAGGGCACCTGGGTGCCTCAGTTGGTTGAGAATCCAACCTCAGCTCAAGTCATGATTTCATGATTCATGCATTTGAGCCCGTCAGGCTCTGTGCTGACACTGCAGAGCCCAGAGCCGGCTTCAGATTCTGTGTTTCCCTCGCTCTCTTCCCCCCTCGCCCCCCACTTGTGCTGTCACTCTCTGTCAAAAATAAAAAAGAAATGTAAAAAAATTTAATATGACCTAATCAATAGACACTAATTCTACTAATAACTGAACATATACACATTTTTAAATATATATTTATCACATTTACAAAGGTTGTCCTTATATATGTTGGACCATGGAGCAGTGCCAACAAATGTTAAAGGACTAAAAGTGTTCAGAATATGCTCCCTGAGCAAAGAACCATAATAAAAATTATGCTAGAATATAATAACAGAAAGATAATTTTTTTTTAAAAAATGCACTTTATGCTTAGAAATTTCAAGATGAACTTCTAAATAATCCATAGGTCACTATGATGGAGATCAGAAAATATCCCTTATTGAATAATAATGATTAATACTAGATGAAACTTACAGGATGCAGTTAAAGTTGTGCTTAGAGAAAAATGTATAGCCATAATGGATATATTAGAGAAAAACAAAACAAAACAATGATGTAAGCACCCATCTCAAGAACTCATTAAAAATGACCAGCAAATCAAATGCAAAGAGAAGAAGAAATCACTTGAAGCAAAAATTAATGATTAGAATATAAAGAAGAGAAAGGTCAGTAAAACAAAGTCAGTATTTTGAAAAAGCTTTAAAAATTGATGAATCCTGGAATAGAGAGCCCAGAAATCAACTCACGCTTATATGGTCAATTAATCTATGACAAAGAGACACGGATATATAATGGGGGAAAGACAGTCTCCAACAAATGGTGTTGAAACTGGACCACTTCATATACAAAATAAATATACATATGTTTTATGTATATTTACAAAAATAAATTCAAAATGGATTAAAGACCTAAATGTGAGACCTGAAACCATAAAACTCCTGGTAAGAAAACATAGGAAGTAATTCCTTTGACATCAACTGTGGAAACCGTCTCTAAATAGGTCTTCTCATGCAAGAGAAACAAAAACAAAAATAAACTATTGGAACTACACTAAAATAAAAAGCTTTGCACAGAGAAGGAAACCATCAACAAAACAAAAAGGCAACCTACTGAATTGGAGAAGATATTTGCAAATGAAAATTCAATAAGGAGTTAATATACAGAATATATAAATTATAAAACTCAACACAATAAAACACAAATAATCCAGTTAAAAATGGGCACAGCACCTGAATAGACATTCTCCAAAGACGACAGGCAGATGGCCAACAAATATTCAACATTGCTCATCATCAGGGAAATGCAAATCAAAACCACACTGACAATAAAGGGGATTACGAATATACTTATGATGAGCACTGATAAGTATACAGAAATGTTGAAATAGTTACACTGTACATCTGAAACTAATAAAGTGCTGTATGTTAATTATATTTTAATTTAAAAAATGATGAACCCTGGGGTGCTTGGGTGGCTTTTTTGGGTTAAGCGTATGACTCTTCATTTTGGCTCAGGTCATGATCCCATGGTTCATGACTTCAAGCCCCATATGGAGCTCCGTGCTGGCAGTGCAGAGCCTGCTTGGGATTCTCTCTCTTTCTCCCTCTTTCTTTGCCCCTCCCCAATTCACGTTGTCTCTATCTCTCTGAAAATATACTTAAAAAAATTTTTTAATTAAAAAAAAATGATGAATCCTTGGTGATACTGATCAAGAAAAATGAAGAAACCTCAAGTAACTACTACCAGGAATGGAAAAGGGCTCATCACAACAGAGTCTATGATATCAGAAAAATAAAGAGGTATTGAAACAACTTCCTGTGAATCAACTTGAAAAATTAAATTCAATGAATAAACTAAACTCTTGACACATAAAAATTAGAAAATCTGATGTCAAGTCTCTCTGTATTGATTTACAAAGTCAATAAAACTCCAGTTAAAATCTCAGTATTTTTTTTGTTTTTTTCTTTTTTTTTTTTTTTTTTGAGAAATGGGCAAGATGATTCTAAAAATTACATGGATATACACATGGTCAAAATTAGCCAACATACCCTTATGGAAAAAGAATTAGATCGAAAAATTTATCTGATATCAAGACTTAATTTAAGCAACAGTAATCAAGACAGTGTAGTCTTGGTGTAAGGATAAACAGATCAATGCAATGGAATACAGAATTCATAAGACCCACTCACATATGGACACTTGATTAGGACAATACAGAGCAGTGAAAAAAAGAAAGCCTTTTCTTTCTTTTATTGAAAAATAATTGACAAACCACATTGTATTAGTTTCAGGTGCACAACACAGTGATTTGATATTTCTATAAATTACAAAATGGTCACAATAGGTCTAGGCACCATCTATCACCATACAAAGTTGTCATAATATTGACTATATTCTCTATGCCATACATCACATCCCCAAGTCTTATTTACTTTATAAATAGAAGTAAAGTCTTTTCAATAAGTAATATTTGGTCAACTGAATGACCATTAAAAACAAAAACTGTACCTTCTATATACCACACATAAAAATAAACTCCAGATTTAAGTATTAAATGTAAAACAACAGAGTTTCTGAGAGGTTTTGTTCATGTTGGGATAAGCAACAATTTCTTTACAAAGACACAAAAGCACTTACCACAAAGGAAAGCCTACATTAAAATTAGAAGTCCTGAACATCAAAAGACACCATTATAAAAGCAAAAAGACAAGCCAGAGAGCAGAAAAAAGATACTTAAAATACATATTAATAGACAAATGGCTTATGACCAGAATATATTTTTTTAAGAAAGAACAAAAACTTTAAAACTGCTACAAATCATTAAGAAACAGCCCTCCTAATATAAAAAATAGACAAGAGATTGAAACAGACACTTCATAAAAGAGAGTATCAGCCAAGAAAGGCATGAAAATGTGCTTAAGCCAGCAGGGGAATAAAATTAAAACCCAAACAGATATTATTACATATCCATCAAAATGGTTAAGTTAACCAGACATGTAGAAAAATATTTTTAGTACCATACTTTGTAATACCAAAAATGGAAACAACCCAGCTGCCCATCAACAGTAATGTAGATAATAAATCGTGGTATATTTGTATTATAGAATGACATACAATAATAAACTATACTGACAAGAAAAAACATAAATGAATCTCATAAACAATGTTAAACAGAAGAAGCCAGATAAAGAACATTACACATCTAATGAGTCCATTTTTACAAGGTTTAAACACCGGCAAAACTAATCTATGGATTTAGAAGTCAGTAGAATGACTAGCTTTGACTATCCATCAGCATATGTGAAGAACTGAAAAATGGTAATGATTGTGAGGGAGTGAGAGTAGGGATTCAAGGGTATTCTTAATTTTCTATTTCTAGACCTCAGTCGTATTTAAAAGGTATGTTCATTATTTGATAACTCATCGAGCCAAACACTTATGACTTCTACATTTAATCCACTATCTGATATGAATAAAAAGCTTTAACTATATAACCTTCACCTAGTTTACTTATTGGCTTGAGACTCATCTTTCTGGGATATTTTCCTAGGTACTAGGCTCAGTTTAATTTTGAAAGCTCAACTAATTAAAATTTAAATTAACCCTTCATTAGCACCTATCAAAATGCCAAGCATTAAGGTAAGTCTTGATGTGGCTATAATGCCAACAGTGAGATAATAAATACTATCTCATACATACTCTTGGGTGTTTTTTTTCTTGTTTAATGACTTTATTGAGACACATTTTACATATCATAAAAGTCACCTACTTTAGTTGTACAATTTCCAATGACGTTTCAGCAAATTTACAAAGCTGTGCAATCACCACCAAAATTAGTTTTAGAGCATTTTCATCATCCCAAATGATCCCTCATATTCATTTACTATTAATTCCAATTCCTCACTCCACCTTGGGTAATCACTAATCTATTTTATGTCTTCATAGATTTGCCTTTTCTAGACATTTCAAATAAATGAAATCATATAGTATGTGATCTCTTTTACCTGGTTTCTTTCACTTAGCCTAACATTTTTGGGGTCCACACAAGTCATAGTACCTATCAGGAGCTTGTACCTTTGTATTATTGAATAACATTCTATTATTTGGATAGGTTCTATTTTTTTTATTTTTTTTAAATGTTTATTTTTTTTTAATTTTTTTTTTAACGTTTATTTATTTTTGAGACAGAGAGAGACAGAGCACGAACAGGGGAGGGGCAGAGAGAGAGGGAGACACAGAATCCGAAACAGGCTCCAGGCTCTGAGCTGTCAGTACAGAGCCCGACGTGGGGCTCGAACTCACGGACCGTGAGATCATGACCTGAGCCGAAGTCGGACGCTTAACCAACTGAGCCACCCAGGTGCCCCTTAAATGTTTATTTTTGAGAGACAGAGAGACAGAGCATGAACAGGGGAGGGGCAGAGAGAGAGGGGGACACAGAATCCGAAGGAGGCTCCAGGCTCTGAGCTGTCAGCACTGAGCCTGACGTGGGGTTCAAGCTCACTAACTGTGAGATCATGACATGAGCCGAAGTCAGACGCTTAACAGACCGAGCCACCCAGGTGCTCCATGCATGTGCCATATTTTTAAATCCATTTATTAGTTGGTGGGCATTTGGGTTGTTTCCACCTTTAGGCTATTATAAATCATGCTATTGAGAACACTAACGTGCAACTCTGTATGGATGTATGTTTTCATTTCTTAGGTAAGTCCCTAAGAGTGGAATTGCTGATTCATATGTAAATTTATATTTAACTTTCTTGGTTAATTAATGTGTATTCAATGAGAAAGACAGATGGACATATAGACAGATCGACAGATGTACAAAATCTAAGTGGAAAGCAAGCATGTTGGTCAAGAAAGGACTTACAGAAAATTTAAGAATCAAGCTTAACCGTAAAATATCATAAGATTTGAATATTAGTACTAAGTGTGCTTTTATTAAAAACAAATATTTCAAATTCGTGTTTGATGCAAAGCATCCAATTTTTGTTAAAGCAACAGATTCTGCAGTTAGAAAAATTCAGTTGACACCGAAGGACTGCATTACAAGCAAATTATCTATATGCTCCAGCCCCACCAATCATATATATTTAATCCTAATGTGTTAAAACAAACAAACATAAATTCCGAATAAAGACTATTAATCATTACTAACACAAAAAATAGATTAAACATCCTACAGATGAATAACTGAGTTACTATGTTTAATTTTAGGAACTTTTTCAATGGCCTGAAAACTCATTCCCTGGATTAAAATGTAAATAAACATATACTAACCTTTTCAACCCAGAGTGGTCAACTAAATCAATGAACTATCAAGCTAACTCTAAATAAGTTTGGAAGAAAGATGTATTTCTAACATATTTCTTTTAATACCTCACTCAATACAACATGCAAAAGTTGTTCTTTACAAAATTATCTTCATAATTGCTTGGAAAAATACTGTTTTCTTCCTTACTTATTCTTCCCAATTAAGCATAACAGGAAGCATACTAATGTCTATTTGAGTGGCAAAGTACAATAGATACATAATAAAAAGATAAATATTTCATTCAACAGTAAGATCATGAATAGTTAAAACAATTATTCTTTAGGGGTTTTAGCAGTTTCATTAAGATGTGTCTAGGGTGCCTGGTGGCTCAGTCAGTTAAGTGTCCAACTTTGGCTCAGGTCATGATCTCGCAGTTCATGGGTTCAAGTCCCACATGGGCTCTCTGCTGACCATGCAGAACCTGCTTAGGATTCTCTCTCTCTGCCTTCCGCCACTTGAACTTTCTCTCTCTCTCAACATAAATAAATAACCATAGAAAAAGAGAGATGTCTAGGTGTAGTTTTGAGTTCATTCTATTTGGGATTAACCAAATTTCTTAATTCTAAAAAAGTATGTCTTTCATCAAATTTGAGAAATTTCTGTCCGTTACTTCCTGAAATATGTTTTCTATTCTTTTTTCATTCTAGGACTCTAATTACAAGCACGCTAGTTATTTTGTTACTGTTCCATATGTTCCTGACTTTTCATTCACTGCTTTTAATACTTTTCCTCATTATTTTTCAGACTGGATTATTTCTGTTTATATATCTTCAAGTTCGTGGACTCTTTTCTTTGTCATTTCCATTCTAATATTGAGCCAATTCAGTACATTTTTTTATTTCAGATATTGTATTTTTCAGTTCTAAAACCTCTATTTAGCTTTCTTTTCTCAAAGTTTCCATTCTCTGCTCAGAAGTTCTACCTTTCTATTCATTTCAAAAGGGTTTACCTTTACCTCATGTGCACAGTTATAATAGTTGTTTTAAAGTCTTTGTCTGACTTTAAGTCCAACATCTGGTTCACTTTGGAGGTGGCATCTGTTGATTGTCTTTTCCCTTAAATATTGGTCAGTTTTTTCTAGTTCTTTGTATGCTGAGTACTTTTGGCTTGTATCCTGGATATTTTGAATATTATGTTGCAAGACTCTGGGTCTTGTTAAAGTTCTCTGTAGACTGATTTTGTTGTTTTTGCAGGCAACTAACCTGGTTGTGTTTAGATCAAAAGTTCTGCCTCACTTTCTGTGGGCTGTAGTTCCAATGTCAGTTCAGTTTTCAAAGCTTTGGTTATGTTGCTTATAGTCTGTGTACTTATGTACAGCTCAGTGGTGAGCAGTCATACACAGAATGAGAGGATCTCTTTCTCTAGTTCTCTCTCTCCTTTCTAGGATTATCCCCATACTCTCCAGCTCACAGGGACTCCTTTCTCCAGGCCTCTGGAAGGAAATATGGGGCTTTTCTTGGAGTTTTAGCTGCCTCTGCTGCCATCATGTTCTACATGAACAGGATGTCACTGGAGGCATACAAAGCAGGAGAGAAAAGAGGAATCAAAAATAACAGGGATTCCACAGTCCACATCTGGGGCTGTCCTCAGGGCAGGGCCAAGAGAGAAAAGGGTGGGGGATGAAAACCAAAAACAAGGATTCCCCCTACTTTCTCTGACTCACAGGGTCTCCTTTTCCCTTCTTCTAGCCAGACATAATGAGGTTTCTCTAAGAGGTTTTACTGCTTACTGCACAATTCTGCAAAGAAGCCTTGTCTGGATCAAATCTGGGATAGTAAAGAGGAAATAAAAATGGGCAACTCTGAGCCCTTGGGTCACTTCATGTTTTGGCTCTCCTCCCCCATCTACCTGCTATTGTCCCCAGCCACAAAGTAGCCTCTTTTAGCATTTTGTTCAGAGGTTAAGTTCTATCAGTGGGAGAGAAAGGCTAAATGGACTTACTCTATCTTATAAAGCTTGATACATTAAATACCCTTCAGGCACCATAAATCCAAAGGACTGTATAACTGATTTATATCCCCACACATTGTTCCAAAAGATAGATAGACAGATAATATGGTAAGGTAAGACAAAAATTTTCTAACAGAGAATGGGGAAGAACAAAGGAAAAGAAAGATAGAATTAACAAAAAGTTAATATGAAAACAGAACATAGGTCCCTTTTATTTGCTTGAATTAAATCAAATCTGGCTTCAAGCTTTCCAACAGCTACCTCAAAAGAAGAACACAATGTTCACAGAATAAAAATAAACCAGGTTATCAAATCAGATACAAATATCCCTGACCCTGATAAACCATTGTTAAAATAAACCTTCTAATAAATTTCACACGATAATTTGCAATAACTTCCCGAAATATACGCCACATGCCAAAAACAATTAGTAACATCGGTTCCAGAGAAGGTCAATATGATGGGTCTAGATATAAGATTCAGGCTTAAACCAGAGGTAGAATTTAAACTAAAAAAGAAATAGATACACTATATATCCTTTAATCATTCACCTGTGTTATTCTTCTTGGCAAAGGTTTTAAAGGTTCTGCATAGCAGTGAGTTTGAGATTACATCCCGTGACAAGTACCTATTGGACAACTATTTTATGTAGCTACTGTAGATACAGAGATCTGTATGGTAACAGTCAACCCAGATGGGGATAGAAGCAGTACTTTCTTACAAGAAATTGAGGACCCTAATAAAAAAGACTAGAGTCTAAACAGGAGGAATAAACCCACCCCATTCATTAGGTAAACCAACAGAAGCAGCTGGGGCTAGAGCCAAGATTTCTTTCAAAATTTTCAATCTGCTTGAACATTAAGAAGAAGAAGAAGAGTACAATCAAAACAGAAAAATATGGAAGCAATACTTTAAAAGAAGTTTAAAGAAAATCTACTCAAATGCTCACAATACCTATACAAGAAAATCAATAAAGCATTCCAAAATATTTTTTGAGCAATGTTAACTACTTGGTACAACCTCCAACATACAACTAATAAACCAGTTATATACCCAAGTATACAAGTTGTATATCCAAGAAACTAAATGCAGTTATCCAAGAAACTAAATGCAGATTTGTTATCTAGATAACAAATCCTGAGGCACTTGCACCAAAAAATGATAATCAAAACTACAAACACTACAACTTAAATGAATAATAATCAATTCATAACATAAACCATTTTCAACCATGCCCATAATTTTAATAAAATAATATTTATGAAAAAACTTCGCCAAGGTTTTTAAAAATCTATAAATAAAAATAATGAAAATCACTTGAGATGTTTTAATATGAATGCCAAAATTATAGTGATTAAACAAATCATATGGAAAACCCACTCTTGTTTTCTTATAGGTACACTTCAGTGCTATATCAGTTAATTTTTGTTGCACAGAAACCACCCAAAACTTAGAAGTTTAAAACAACAAACTTATTTCTCACAAGTTTTATCTGGTCTCAGCTGGCAACTATCTCAGTGGTTACCAGGATGAGTTAGGACACCTTGAATAGCTTAAGTGTGGGTGGATGGTCTAGGACAATAGTCAGCAAACTTTTTCTCAGTGGGATAGTAAAAATTTCAGGCTTGCAGGACATGAAGTCTCTTGTCCTGTAGCAACTACTAAGCTCTGCCATGCTGCAGGAAAGCAGCCACAGGCAACACACAAACAAATGCATTTGGCTATATTCCAATAAAACTTTATTTATAAAAACAAGCAGAAATCCAGTAAACTCTAGTTTGCTGGCACCTGGTCTAAGACAGCCTCACTCACCTGACAGTACGTAGGTTGATAGGTTTAGGGGAATTCAGCTGGGATGTCTCACTTCTCCATGAGTTTCTATCTTCCAGTAGGCTAACCAGGGTCTCTTGACAGAGTTGTACCATAGTTCAAGGGCAGGGCAAGACCCAGCATACATGGTTGCCTTACTTATTTCTATGCACTTCAAGAAAGTAAAGTAAATGGGAATCCTACAGTAATATTTTCCCTCTCATGTTATAATTAGCAAATATATTAATACATCTACACAAGTAAAATTGTAGAATCACATTTCACAGTACACTTGAATATGCAGATTTAAAGCCAACAATATAATATTAATATAATGTCCCATTTTTCTAGAGCACAGTTAATAATACTCTCATAAATACGTTTTTTTTTGTCGTTGTTGTTTTTTTGACAGAGAGGGAGAGCACACATGTGCATGCATGTGAGGGGCGGGAGAGGGACAGAGAGAGAGAGGGAGAGAGAATCTCAAGCAGGCTCCATGCCCGATATGGGGCTCGATCTCCCTACGGTGAGATCATGACCTGAGCAGAAATCAAAAGTCAGATGCTTAACTGACTGAGCCACCCAGGCACCCTTCATAAATACACTCTTTACAAACTTATGAAAAATAAAAAGGATTTAAAGTGCAACATTAACATTTTGCCCATTTCAATTTAGCAATAAGAATTTCACAACCACAATTCCCTTAAAGAAGCACCTAAAACTAGGTTCAGAAAATATACTACCACACAAATAAAACAGACACTTATCCAAGATTTCAATTTCAATTTACAAAGTCAAAGAATGAGAACAATTGTGACAATTTGATCAATGTACAGAATGTGAATTTCTAATCGCAAAAAAAGGAAATTCTATCCCAATTTTTAAATTATTTTTTCTATGTTTTAAAAGCAGATTAACATTTCTGAATCACCAAAGACAAAACAAATCCTATTAACATACAGTCTGTTTGTAGAATTTGATACATTACTGTAAACAAGCAATCCATTTGCTAAAAGCTTCATGAGTCCCTCCTCTTCCTCTTAAAATATGTGTTAAGTATACTCAAAAGGCATTATCAAAAACTAAAAAGAAGTTTATAATTCTAGCAGGGGACAGGTTGATTGATTTGAGAGATTAAGTAGTTCAATCCATTGTTTCTAAATACTGAAACAATAGACTAAAATCCACAGTAATTAAGTCAATTCCTAAGAAATATGCACTGCCTGATTGACATTTAAACCCCCAAATTCCTGAATAATGAAACTGTTAAGGGAACTAAATACACACATCTAGTTTCAATAAAGTTGGCAATACCTTATTCTGCATAAATAATTTTAACCTTAAGCATTAAGGAAATGATTAAAACCACATTTTTCATAACAAAGGGGTATAACTGACCTTCATTTTATTAGCTTACAATTTGCTTCACCACTGTTTTCTTAAACCACTCTAATGGCATATATACCTTGACAACATCCCACAGATGGTTATGATTATGTGTAACAAGACAACAAGCTCATTGAAAACCTTTACAGATGCTTAGCTAATGGGATGTCACGTTAAATCTGATATAAGATTCAAAAACTTTATATTATATTATAAACAAAGATATATCATTTGAAATTAGAAATTCAAACATTTCCAAATTCCATAAAAACACTAGATTAGAAATATACTTATTTAGAACCAGTTTTAAAAACACATGTAGACCTTACACAGCTTATCCCCATCACACAACTTGCTTGCAGCATGTGCCCTTGGGGGGGGGGGGGGAGGGGCAGTGGAAAAAATACATATATATACATATACACATACATATATATATATATGTATATATATATTTTGCTTTCAACATCCTAGATATAGATGTTTCTAAGTACAAAACTCTGGTAAATGTCAGGATTCGATTTGACTACTTCTTACTTCCTCTCTTAATGCTTAATGACTAATTCCTCAGAGATGTCCTTAAAAGCCCTAAAATGTTGTCCTTGGGTAGAAACTTTCACCAGCAATCAATCAGAAGCAAATTAGATGATTGTGTTGAAATGTACTACACTGTTTAAGCTAACAAATGAATGAAGAAAGGTAGTATAGCAGAACATATGCCACTACACTGAAGTCGCTAAAAGGGTTTGTTGGAAGAATATTTGGTTTCCAGTGGAGCAAATATGGAATAAGAAGGGACAGTGATAAAAGAATACCAAAGTCATATGGAAATCCAAATATAGTGACAGACACAATTATTTTACTAATTGCTAATGAATACAGTCAAGTGGCTTCAAAAAGCAAAACTTTGCTTGGACTACTTCAGGTTTTGACCTCTGCATGAGCAAATGCATTTAAACTGAAGCCCACCAAAATTGATTAACGGCGCCAGCCAAGGCCAGCATGTAGTTGAAGCTTTTTCCATCTATCACATGGCCCCAAGGATAGTTAAATGAACCTTAAAATGGCTACAAACAGCTCAATGACTACACAGAGTCCTGCCAATTAGAAATAATTAGGCAGTCATTTTGGTGGTAAGTCTTTTTAAGTGCATACATAACGATGCAATGATGCTTATTAACGATCTCATATGAGCTATGCTCAAACAGCCTGAAATAATTATGCAACTATCACAAAGCCTTGCTCATCTCTGTACTTCACCTTAATGCATTTAAAAATCCACTTCATTACCTCCAGTAATTAATCCTCCATTAATTGCAGGAAAGCTCAGTTTACCAAGCTTCGTTTCTAATTATCTTATAAATAGTTATGGTTCTAATTAATGTGTTCATTAAGATGAATATCTTTCTCAAAGCCATGCTCAGAGCAAAGGTTCCACTTATTCTCTCAAAAGCCTAACTAGCCATAAGGTGAGGCCATTTTGGTTGCATTTGCTTTTATTTTAGTATACTCAACCTCCTAATTGGCATTTAAAATCTAATTTAGAGAAACTTCAAGAAGGCTATATAGGGGAAACAGGGGCAAAAAGATATTTTCAAACTCTTTTCCAATCAATAATCTTAAAACCTTAATAGGAAAACTTTATTGCATCTTTTTTTGATAAAAATTGACTAATATGGTTAAGGACTATATCCAAGTGAATTTAAATTCCATACAAACTTAGCTTTTGCCCCTTCTCTTCAATTAGAAAATAAGACAAGAAAGATTAAATATGCTATTAAAACAAATGCATTTAAATTTATATTAGGTTACCTAGCTAAATTGCCACTATAAAACAATTACTCAATATAAATTGTCAGCCATCAAAGAAAACACTTACACATATCCTGGGATCACCAATATTTTATATCATTTTAGAAGCATAGTTATTGTATGTGCTTTTTAAAAAACAGAAATCTAATTCTGTGCTACAAAGTATACAGCACTTAAACACTGGCTATTATCAAAAGACAAAATAGGATGCAAAATAATTTTTTATAAACATAAATATTTGTATAATTTTGTACCTTTTTAAAGCAATTCTGTAAATCATTCAAAACACAAAAAAGTATTCCTAATTTTTAAAAAACAAATTCTATTTTCCATGAATAAAACAACAAAAACAATTTATTTGGGAAATAAGTAAAATCCTTAAATAAAAAAGAATAGTTATTAGTATAATAGTCCTGACAGTTAATAATAAAGCTATAGTTCCACATATGATAGATGTCTCCTGCTTCTCTGTAATTTGCTGTTGCTCATTAATCTTCCTCCTCGTCTTCTGTAAGATAAGCCCACATAAAAACAAGTTTCATTTATGAATTAAAAAAAAAAACATATTCAATCTATAAGCAAAATTCTAAAAGTTTCTTTATAGAGAATTACGGTAAGTGTAATTTCCAGCTTAAGTTTCTCAAGAATAAAGTCAAAAACATGTTTTGCACAAAACCACGGTGATTTTGCGTTCCTACATTTAAATTTCTGATTATAGAGACTAATTAAATAAGAAGGGTAAAGACTCACAATGAGGGAAGATTTCATGTTTTACAGCAACCTTCATTCATTCATCCTTCTGTGTTCTAGGCACTTTTCAAGATGCTGAGGTTACAGTGGTGAATATGACAGGCATGGGCTCTGCCATAATGAAGTTGAGCCTAATTTTTTTTTAAATAAAACACCCCTAGTTACTTAAAAGAAACATTGCTACAACACTGAAACAGGTTGGTTTTAGCTTTTAAAACCATAATGTAGATTGCCATCAAGGGGCATCCAGAGTGTCAATCCCCTTATAGATGCAAAAGATACTTGAAAGAAGACATATTAGCTTATCTATCTGTGTAGTGCTGAGCCAAATACAACACAGGCACCAAGTTGTACCATTATAACAATAATGCATGCAATTCAGAGGCACATAATATGAATATAAATGTACCTATGAGAACATTAGGTTTGGCATACTGATCGTCTAAATTTTAACCACTTCAATGACACCTTACCTATTTGCACAGAACAGTGATCCTCAGTCTTGTTTTTGTAACACTCCAAGAGGTCTCCAACAATTCCAAAATGAGAATCGAAGTTCTCACTGCAAAACTTATTAACTCATTTTTGTTTAAAAAATAAATATCATTTCAAGGGGAAAGGAGACCATTTTCAAAGGGAAATGGTGATAAGACGACACAATATCCAAGAGGTTAGGAATTATTCTTCCTTTTTATCTAGAGAAGTTAAAGGATATAATTTTTGCTTATCCTGAAAGTGTTCAAGTTTTAGAATACTCTCACCATTTA
Source organism: Leopardus geoffroyi (assembly GCF_018350155.1). Lineage (NCBI taxonomy): Eukaryota > Metazoa > Chordata > Mammalia > Carnivora > Felidae > Leopardus > Leopardus geoffroyi. The sequence continues at coordinate 106,935,254 of NC_059333.1, forward strand.
CCCTCCCTTCCTTTTCCTTCCCCTACCCCCATTGAACAATTATATCTAGGGGCACCTGGGTGGTATAGTCCATTAAGCATCCCAATCCCACTCTTGATTTTGGCTCAGGTCATGATCTCATGGTTTGTGAGTTCAAGCCCCACACTGGGTTCTGCTCTGATGGTGCAGAGCCCGCTTGAGATTCTGTCTCTTCTTCTCTGTGCCCCTCCCTGCTTGTGTGTATGTGCACGAGCATGCTCTCTTTCAAAACGAATAAACATAAATATAAATTTTTTTTAATCTGAAGAAAGAAAGCTAGTGAACATCTTCAGCAACACAACAAAGCATCCCATAATTACCTGACCTCACAATAATGTGATGTTAGCCCCTCAGAATCCATTTTCTCTTTGGTCTAAAATTTCTTCCTGTGTCAACAGTTTTATTCACTTAAGCGAATTGGAAGCAAAGGTTCCTAACAGGGAATAAGGAAAAGCTGAAAAAAGTAAGCAATCTAAAAGCTTAGAATCTAATGAACCAAATTTAAATGGATTTAAATAGTTAACATTCCTAGTAAATGTGATTAGGCTCTAAATTGAGAGTTAAATAAAATGCTAATTCCCCTAACTACTGGATTGGAAGTAATGTTAATTCTTTACCATCACATAGATACTAATGACAAAAATAAAAGCAACAGATCACAAAAGCATTAACATGTCCTTTCCTCACTCCAGTTAGTGAAACAGAGGAAAGCACATACCAGTAGGCCAGACTAAAAGTATTCTATGAGAAGAGTTCTGATATCTATAGCTCATATGGTGCCAATTAACGGTATTGAGTCTCCAGGTACCTTAGTTTTAAGATATAAGAATCTAAGTACCTTTCACAGACATGATTAACTTACAGTATTTAAGGAATCCACACAAGACATTAAACAGAAGAGAGAGCTGTTTATCCAGTTGTATCTTCTTCATAAGGTTCATTGAGAGTTTGGTAGTACTGATTATTATTCAGAATATACTCATTTTCCCCACCCATACTATAGGCAGAGTATTCTTCCTTATTCCTGACTTTAAGTTTAGCCACATGACTTGTTCTGGCCAATGAAATGTTGGCAGAAGGACACAACAGAGAATTTAAATGTGCTTTCGAAGTTGGGCTTGTTTTCCTTTTGTCTAAGAAAAACCTCCTTTGATTAGCTGCTGATCCAGGGATGATCAGAGATAAAAGGAGTGGTGTTGATCTCAACCCCCCAGACTGGAGCCAAGCCCAAGGAGCCCAGCCTAGAACAGAAGAGGCCCAGCTGACTCACAAATGTCTGTGAAAAATAAATCTTTTTGGTGTGCACCATTGAGTTGTGAGATAGTTACTATGTAGCACTGTTGTGGCAATAGCTGACTGACACAAAGACATTACTAGCACCAGAGGGTATTTGAGCTTAGGAGCCAGTCAAAACTGAACAAAGATCAAGCCCAGTAGATAACAGGGCAAAGGGAGTAAGAACAAGGGTTCAAAATCCAAAGTGTTCTGAACCCCCAGCTCCAGCCATGAAGGCATGACCAACTTATTTGAACTTTGTAGTATGTTTCCTTATCTGTTAAGTGAGGGTAAATACAGACTTTGAAAGTTAGAAAGGTTGCTGTGGCAATCATATAAAATAACCTATCATGATAACACAATCCCCTAATTCCTAACATATAATAGATACTCAACAAATTTTAGTTTCCCTCTTATTTTACTTGGCTATAAGTCAAACTATTTTTTAACTTCAACAAACTTTCACAAAATTTTTATTACATGCAAATAGGTAACCCAATTTTCTTTATTAAACTTTAAATACCTGTTAAAGTAATTCTAGAATGTTTGTGCCAAAGAACCATCCCCTTTCTCATAGATCCTACCAATCATCTTTCCCTTTCCTGTCATAAATCTTAAGTTTTTCACAATGATACATTTTTCTACAGGAAAAACAGGAAGAACAGACTTTTGCTTGTTTAGTAAGCAAAATTCCACTATCTTTTCCTTCCTATTTTTCTTTATATTTCATCCCTTCCTCAAAAAAGATAATAGCAGTTAAATCAACACATATTTCCTCCATTTCAGAAGAACAGAGCAGATTGATCAAATAATACTTACAAAATTATTTGAGATATTCACAAGATGCACTAAACAAATTAAAACTTAGTAGCAGGAATTTATTTTTGAAATTTTAATAAGTGAATAGCTTGCGGTAGTGATAATTTCTTAAAAAAAAAACAAAACAGAGGCTTCAGGGAAGGTCAAAGACTCAGACACAGTCGCAATCATTCATCATAAAAGACTTCAGGGGACGTTTTAATAACTACCTGTGGCAGGATCTCTCTCATATTCATTACAAAATTCCCAAGGCAGACTTTGCTTTCTCATTCATACTCACAAAGTGGAGGCTTCCCATCAAATGCAGTATGAGTAGATGCATTTAAACACCAGTTGCTTTATCATTGCATTGGCCACCATAGTTTGCAATGAACATTAAAGCTTTATAGGACTGACATGAACACGCATACATACACATGTGTGCACACACTCTCACAAGACACTAAGCAAAAATAATTGAAGCTATGTGATGTTCATGTTTATTTTTAAATGCTTGGCCACAAACAAAAATATGATTTAAAAGACAAACTCATGATTGAGGATCTCACCTACATTTTTAAAAAGGGCTCAAAATTTTTTAAAGTTCTCATCAAAAAAAAGTTATACATATTTGTATTGTATTTGTGTGTTTAGCTACTTGATATGGAATAATAGAATAGTCATTTCTTTTTTTTTTTTTTTAACGTTTATTTATTTTTGAGACAGAGAGAGACAGAGCATGAAGGGGGGAGGGGCAGAGAGAGGGAGACACAGAATCAGAAGCAGGCTCCAGGCTCTGAGCCATCAGCCCAGAGCCCGACGCGGGGCTCGAACTCACGGACCGCGAGATCGTGACCTGAGCTGAAGTCGGATGCTCAACCGACTGAGCCACCCAGGCGCCCCATAGAATAATCATTTCTTTAACTTAATTGAGGCTTCTCCACTTAAGACACTTTCAAACCCACTGGCTGCATTTCTACTCTCCTACCTGCAAAAATGTGCTATGCTCATCTGAATTCTGCTAGTCCTCTCCCTGCAAAAAACAACCACAATGCAATCAAACTAGGCTTTCTGTGCTTGAAAGTGACACTGTAACTTGCCTCCTCTATCTATAAAATGGGGATAAATCATAACTCCTTCAAATATTGTGAGGAACACACCAAAAGTGTGTGAAAGTGTATTTTTGTACACAAGCCTAAAGGGCTACACTAATATTCCTACAATCATCTTACTGGTCTTCATGTTCTCCCGCCTTTGACACTGACTCCTTTGCTTCAAAAGACATTTACATGAACCAGGCTTACCAGACACATAGCCACCATATTCTGTCCTAGAATTCTAGAGACCACCTCCAATTTGTCCCAATGGCTACTCCTTATTTTCAGTTTGGTAGCCCATCTCAACCCATATCTTGCTTGCCTCCTATAACTGGTGACCTGGCTTTGACCTTGTTACCCACACATTCTTTCTTTAGACCACTCTAATGTACAATTTACTGTCTCCGAACTCTGGCTTCACACCCTGCAATCTCAGGCCAAGCCAGACAAACCCACAGCTGCACCTTCCTAGACCAGCGAGTCTCTGGACAGCTAGTACTCTACAGCCAACATTTTTGGTTTCTATGTAAGAACAAAAAGTAGAAGAGATGGCACCATTAGGAAAGAGTGCTTTCGAAGCTATGTTTTATGGGAAGAAGACACCCCTATTTCTAAAAAGACCAAAAATAGTCAACAGCTTTGAGAAATACTGATCCAGGTTTGTTTCTCATTTCCAGAGTTTTGCCAGCTCAAAGTGAAAGGAGGAAGGAAAAGAGGCAGTTTGGGGTAGAGGTATTCTATTCTAACAGAGAATAAGAGAGTTCTACAAGAAACGTATAGAGTTTGCTGTCTTAGGAAAACTTTTTAGAATTGTTTAAAATGAATACTAAATGGAGTACGTCTTCTAAAAATACATTATCTTAGGGCACAGCTATGGATTTCTTCAAATACAAGTTAAATGCTACATGGAAAGCAAAGGTAAGAATTCATACAGCACTTCATCAAGACTCTGAATGCGTCTGTACATACTTCATAACCCATTAAATGAGCATACTACTCATAGTCTATAAATAAATATTTCTGAGAACATCTTTGAGACTCTTAGACCTTAAGCTTTTTTACCTTACTCTTTGTTTAAATACAGTTAAAAATCGGTAAAATCAAAGTACTGATAATCCAAATGGGCTATATATATATATAACTTGCTTTGTTTTTGTTTTTAATTATTTTAACTTACATACAAATTAATTAGCATATAGTGCAACAATGATTTCAGGAGTAGGTTCCTTAATGCCCCTTACCCATTTAGCCCATCCCCCCCCCCACAAACTCTCCAGCAACCCTCTGTTTGTTCTCTATATTTAAGAGTCTCTTATGTTTTGTCCCCCTCCCTGTTTTTATATTATTTTTGCTTCCCTTATGTTCACCTGTTTTGTATCTTAAATTCCTCATATGAGAGAAGTCATATGATATTTGTCTTTCACTGTATCATTTGCTTTTAATTGTTTCTCACACAGTGGAAGAAGACTGAACTTACAGAGAAGTATGACACTGCCAGAACCTCAGGGTCTCTGACCAGAAAGATCTGTTCTATTCCAATCCAGTTCTGCTTCTGGTCATGATGACCAGAACTGAGAATTTACAATCAAAGACACCTGTCATATTCCCACACTGAGTCATAATTTTAGAACAGGCTTTGGGGTCAGACACACTAAGTTTACCTTCAAAAATTCCAGGTCTGTCCTTATTGCCGTGAGTCCTTGGTACAAGTCCTTGGTACCTGGCCCTTAGTGAGTACTTTAATAGGTAATTCATTATTACTATTATTATAACTCAATACTAATATCTCAAATTTTAATTTATCTACTATTTCTTCGCTTCTTACAACTGTGCTGGATGCTTTATAAAGTTTCAACAATAACAAAGACAAACTAGAGGCATCTAACTTCTTAAAAATTCTATTTGCTGGGGTGCCTGGGTGGCTTGGTTGGTTGAGGGTCCAACTTTGGTTCACCAGGTTCATAAGTCCAAGCCCTGCATTGGGCTCTCTGCAGTCAGCGCAGAGCCAGCTTCAGATCCTGTCTCCCCCTCTCTCTGCCCCTCCCCTGCTCATGCTCTTTCTCTTTTAAAAACACATAAAACATTAAAAAATTCTGTTTGCTAAGTAAGATACAGTTAAGGATTCAAGTTGTTTCAGATTTGGGATTTTGTTATGTTTTATTGGGTAAACAGCTACAGAGAAAAGAACAGAAAGCTATACTTTCCAAAAATTACATTTTGCCAACAAGTATCCCAAACTCATAATGTGACTCTAGTCACATAAATGTAACCTAAGACACACAGCAAATGAGCAATAGATGAGACAGAGGCTTTATATGCCAACAATAATAAAGACTTATAAAGTCTCTCAAAAGCATGTCCTTGAATCTAAGATAATCTTGGCTCACAAACCTTGATAGTAAAGGGTCAACATAATGAACACAATGCTTGAGGTATTCAGCTCTCCTTGAAGGTCACACTTACTCAAATTCTGATCAAAGCCAATCTTTCTTAGATTGTAAGATCTAACAAGATCTAAGATCAAGACAGCAGGACTACCAAGTAACTCCCCCAACTATTTATTCCTATACACTATCTTTTCAAATCATGTTCCTTAGCTTTCTAGCAATCTCAAGGGAACTCTTAAAAGCACTATTAAGTAACAGTGTTACCCTGCAATACAATCCCATGCCACATTATCTTTTTTTTTTTTAATGAAACAAAATTTGGGGGGTGGGGGGAGGGGGGCACCCGGGTGGCTCAGTTGGTTAAGTGTCCAACTTCAACTCTGGTCATGATCTCACAGTTTGTGAGTTCAAGCCCCTCGTCAGGCTCTGTGGTGAGAGCTCAGAGCCTGGAGCCTGCTTCGGATTCTGTTGTGTGTGTGTCTCTCTCTGCCCCTCCCCTGCTCTCACATGCTCATGCTCATGCTCTCTTTCTCTCTTTCTCTCTCTCAAAAATAAACATTAATTTTTTCTTAATTTTAATAACTTGACACAAACTGAATCTACACAGCTAGTAGCAAATAAGCAAATGTGATCAAAAATAAATCTAACTATGGAACCACAAACAAACAGAGAAGGTATAGAGAAGAACTTGCTTTAAAAAAGGAGAGGGGGTTTGCTCAGAGGTAACTGAGTTGTGGAACATATGGAAAGTTTCACCTGCTTTCCTCAAGACCCTACCACACCTGAGACATTTACAGAGCAGTTCCTAGATACATGTAGGGCCCACTTGGGAAACTTTGTACTTGCTTAGATTTTCCAAGCGATAGGTTTATTAGATCTACTTAGATCTCAAATGACACCCTATAAAGTGGTGTTTAGCCCAAGACAAAATGTGTACAACAATCAAAAAGAACACAGGTCACATATTCAAAAGTGTAATCAGTTCTTCCAATCTAACAAAAAATTCAGTTCTTCCAATCTAACAAAAAATCATACTAAATGTAAAACTCTAAGACTAAAGAATCATGATTCAATTTTTAGTTCAACTCTCGTCACCTTTCCAAAAGAACTATCTTTAAAAGATAACGTATCATCATATGTAGCTCACTTTAGACAAGTAATGACCAAATTATTTTCCACAAAAGTTCAGAGATGAATTCAGGATAAGAATGATAAGAAGAACAATATCAGTTTCATTAGTACAGCTTTTACTGTTTTCAAAATACTTTCACAAAGTATCATTTGACTCTTACACATCAAGTGAAAAAGACAGAGGAGACATTCACTTCCAGTCACTAACCTACTAATTTCTAGCTACAAGCCAGACACCACCAATATCATTAGAGTGGACCAACCATTCTGCTTCACCTAAGATTTAAGAGTTTCTTGGGATACAGAACTTTCATTACCAAAACAAAGTCACGGGCAAGCCAGTATGGTTGGTCAGTCTCTAGCAAAAATTAATGTGGCACGGACATTGTTCTCAAGGAGCTCACTATTTATTATTGAGTCCCATATTGCAGATTTTTCATAAAATGAAGTTCAACTAAGTTAAATTATTTAACTATGGTCAAACATCTAATAACAGAAACACAGTCTGGTCTTATCCTCTACATTATGCCGTAACTGAAAATGAAAACATTTTGCCCTTAAGATACGTGAATTTTAATGAGTTAATTTTCTGATGAATATAGAAAATAAAATATACATAATATATGAAGTTTAATATTTCAAGCCAGTAACCGGTTCTAATTTACCAATTATCCTTGAAAAAAAAGAGCCTAACATGTTTCATTTTACTATACAATATTAAACATATGCTATGTAACTAAAACGTTATAATTAAAATGTTTTATGTTTTAAAACATAAAACGTTTTATGTTATTTAAATATTATCTATATATTAAATGTTTTAATTATAACATATATAATGCCAAGGACTTAGATTTCTTATATTACGCTAGCATATTTTAATTAACATTCATTTGTTCAACAATACTTGTATAGTGTTTACTACCTATAAAGACTGTCCTCTCAAAACTTTTCTGATACCTAAAAGTGTAGCATTTATATATCATAATTATAATCATGTCCATATATGTCCTTTCACCAGATTCCAAGCTCCCTGAAAATCTTGTCTTTGTATTCACACTTGTAGCACAGGACCTGTCACCTTGATGTAGTCATTCCAAGAATATATACATGTGATATACAGCAATATCAAGTACAAAAGTCTCTTAAGAGTTTACAATTTAGATAGTGATGAACATAAATAACCTCAGTGAAGTATTTCAAGACAAATATAACATGACTGGGATAGACTAGAAAGTTACTAGGAAGTTAAAGGAGAAAGAACCTAAAGGTAGAATTATAAACATAATTTTAAGTGTAATTCTAATATTCTATTCATCTCATTTTTTTATTAAACAAAGAATTCACTCCCAAATGATATCCTACATAGAACTCCAAAATGTCAGATAATTAGACAGAGATTTGCTCCAATTATAACACTAATACCACCACCACCACCACAAAGAAAAGAGGAAAACAGCAGTCTCAAATGCATCTCCATGGACTTCCAAAACTCCACAAAGTAAGGATCGATTCTATCCCAAGATACTTCTCAAACATGCTTTCTCTCAGTACCACTACACTGGCCTCACAAGAAATGTTAAAGGGACTTCTTTACACTGAAACAAAAGAACACTAATTAGTATTAGGAAAACATGCAAAAATAGAAATCTAACTGGTAAAGTAAATGCACAAATTCAGAATAATCTAATGCTGTAGAGGTGATGAGTTAATCACTTATAAATTGACCGTGGAGATTAAAAGACAAAATAAGGCGGTGCTTGGGTGGTTCAGTTAGTTAAGTGCCGACTTCAGCTCAGGTCATGATTTCACAGTTCCTGAGTTTGAGCCCCACATTGGGCTCCCTGCTGACAGCTCAGAGCCTGGAGCCTGCTTCGGATTCTGTCTCTCCCTCTCACTCTGCCCCTCTACCGCTCACACTCTGTCTCTCCTTCTCTCTCAAAAATAAATAAACATTTTTTACAAATTCAATAAGAAAAGACAAGAGCAGGAAAAATAACAAAAACTATGACAATTTGTAAATGTATACACAAGATAAAGAGGTAAACTGTGACACTGAAAACATAAAACATGGGAGATTAAAAATGTAGAGCTTTAGAAAGCTTTCAAATTTAAGTTGTTATCAACTTAAAATAATCTGTTATAAGTATAAGATGCTTCATATAAGCCTCATGGTAACCACAAAGCAAAAGCCTATATAGTAAGTAAACAAAAGAAAATGAGAAAGAAATCTAAGCATAAAATCACAAAAAGCTATCAAATCACAAAAGAGAGTAAGAGAAGGGGGAAAAAAGCCAGAAAACAATTAACAAAATGTCAGTTAAGCCAATACCTATCAATAATTACCTTAAATGTAAAAGGACTAAATTCTCTAATAAAAAGATATAGAGTGGCTGAACAGATTTAAAACAAAAACCAACCCAACTATATGATGTCTATAAGAGTCTCATTTCTGCTTTAAGGACACAGCCTGAAAATGAAAGGATGGAAAAGATATTCCATGCAGATAGAAACTAAAAAAAAAAAGCTAAAATAGCTATACTTCTATTGAACAAAACAGATTGAGATAAAGACTGTAATAAGAGACAAAGAAGATAATTTTATAATGATAAAAGGGTTGATCCAACAAAAGGATCTAACATTTGAAAACATTTATGCAACCAATATAGGAATACCTAAGTATATAAAGCAAATATCAACAGATCAAAAGAGGGAAATAGGCAGCAATACAATAACAGTAGGAAACTTCAATACCTCACTTTCATCAATGGATAGATCATCCAGACAGAAAATCAATAAACACTGGACTTCAACACATTGAACCACATGGAACTTAACAGACATTTACAGAACATTCCATCCAAAAGTGAAATACACATTCTTCTCCAGTGCATATGCAACATTCTCCAGTATAAATCATATTATAGGCCACCAAACAAGTCTTAACAAATATAAGACTGAAATCCTATCAAGCATTTTTTCCAACAACAATAGGATGAAACTAGAAATCAGTAACAAGAAAACTGGAAAACGAACAAATATGTGGAGATTAAACAACATGCTACTGAAACAAAAAATGGGTCAAACAAGAAATCAAAAGATGAATCAAAAAATATCTCGAGAAAATAAAAATGGAAGTACAATATATCAAAATTTAGGGGATACAGCAAAAGGAATTCTAAGATGGAAGTTCGCAGTGATAAACGCCTACATTAAGAAGAAAGAACTCTAAATTATACAACCTAACTCGATACCTCAAGGAAACAGAGAAAGAAGAGTAAACAAAGCCTACAGATAAAAGGAAGGAAATAACAAATATCGGAGTAGAAATAAACAAAATACACATGACCTTTTAAGAACACAGAAGTTAGAGGAGTCAACCCCCTGCACAGCAAAAACCCACATATGACTTTTGACTCTCCCAAAATTTAACTACTAAAAGCCTCCTATTGACCAGAAATCTTACCAATAACATAAACAGTCAATTAACACATATTTTAGGTATTATCTGTATTATATACTGTATTCTTACAATAAAGTAAGCTAGAAAAATGAAAATGTAATTAAGAAAATCATATGAAAGGCACAGATAAAAAAAATTGAAGACACAAATAAATGGGAAGATATTCTACGATCATGAATTGCAAGAATTAATGTTGTTAAAATGTCCATACAACCAAAGCAATCTACAGATTCAATGCAATCTGTATCAAAATCCCAATGACATTTTTCACAGAAATAGAACAAACAATCCTAAAATTTGTATGGAACCACAAAAGATCCCAAATAGCTAAAATAATCATGAGAAAAAACAAAGATGAAGGCAGCACATTTCTGATTTCACACTCTATTACAAAGCTATACTCATCAAAACAGTATGGTATTGGAATAAAAACAGACACATTGATCAATGGACCAAAACAGAGGCCCAGAAATGAACCTACACATGTACAGCAAATGAATTTATGACAAAAGATCCAGGAATATACAATGAGTAAACGGTTGTCTCTTCAGTAAATGTTGTTGGGAAATTGGACAGCTACCTGCGAAAGAATGAAACTGGACCATGGTCTTATACCATACAAAATAATCAGCTCAAAATGGATTAAAGACTTGAACATAAGACCTGACACCATAAAACTCCTAGAAGAAAACACCGGGGAGTAATCTTAACACTGGTCTCAGCAATGTTTATATTCATAAAATAAGACAAAAAGGCAACAAAAGCAAAATCAACAAGTGGAACTACATCAAACTAAAAAGTTTCTAGGGGCACCTGGGTGGCGCAGTCGGTTAAGCGTCCGACTTCAGCCAGGTCACGATCTCGCGGTCTGTGAGTTCGAGCCCCACGTCAGGCTCTGGGCTGATGGCTCAGAGCCTGGAGCCTGTTTCCAATTCTGTGTCTCCCTCTCTCTCTGCCCCTCCCCCATTCATGCTCTGTCTCTCTCTGTCCCAAAAATAAATAAACGTTGAAAAAAAAAAAAAAAAGTTTCTGTAGAGCCAAGATAACCATCAGCAAAATGAAAAGGCAACATACAGAATGGGAGCAAATATTTGCAAATCACAAAGGGGCTATTTAAAATAAATAAAGAACACATCCAACTCAACAACAAAAAATAAAACAATTCAATTTAAAAATAAGCAGAGTATCTGAATACATTTTTCCAGCACTGTGACTCCCACACCTCTGTGAACTTGGTGCTAGGAGCAGTAGGGGTCCTGCACACTGTTTCCACACCTGCTGCACCCTGCCTGAGGGGGCCCTGGGAGCTGAGGACAGCACATGGTGCTCTGCTCTCCTGAAATTGGGACAAACTGAACAAACAAAATTAATTTGGTGCTTTGGACACTGTGAAAGCCGCTAATGAACTCTATTCTCCTCTATCAGGAGAAGTAACTGAAGTTAATGAAACTCTTGCATAAAATCCAGGACTTGTCAACAAACATTGTTATGAAGATAGATGGCTGATCCAGATAACACACAGTAATCCTTCAGAACTTAATGAATTAATGAGTGAAGAAGCTTATGAGAAATACATGGAATCTATTGAGGAGTAAAAATGGAACCCCTCAATAAACTAATATGAAACAACTTAAAAAGAAAAAAAACAAATATATTTTTCCAAAGAAGACAAACAGCCAACAAGTACATGAAAAGTTGTTCAACATCACTCATCAGAGAAATGCAAATCAACACCACAATGAGGTAAGTTAGGATGGTTAAAATCAAAAATACAAGAAATAACAAGTGTTGGTGAAGATGTGAAGAAAAGGGAATACTGGTGTGCTATTAGAAATGTAAATTGGTACAGTGACGACGGAAAACAGTACAGAGGTTCCTCAAAAAATTAGAAATAGAACTACCATATGATCCAGTAATTCCACCTCTGGGTATTTATCCAAGGAAAACAAAAACAAAACCACTAAAACAGCAAATAAAGCCCAAGACCAGCAGAAAAAGGGAAATAATAAAGATTAGAGCAGAAATCAATGATATCAAAATAAAAAAAAAAAACAGCAAAACAGATCAATGAAACGAAGAGCTGATTTTTTTAAAGAATTAACAAAATTGATAAACTCCTAGCTAGATTTATCCAAAAGAAAAAGGAAAGGACCCAAATAAATAAAATCACGAATGAAACAGGAGCAATCACAACCAACACCTCAAAAATACAAACAATAATAAAGAGAATATTATGAGCAATTATATGCCAACAAAATTGCAATCTGAAAGAAATGGATAAATTCCTAGAAATCTATCAACTACCAAAACTGACACAGGAAGAAACAGTAAATTTGAACAGGCCAAAAATCAGTAAAGAAATTGAAGCAGTGGGGCACCTGGGTGGCTCAATCAGTTAAGCAACCAACTTCAGCTCAAGTCATGATCTCATGGTTCGTAGGGCCCGCATTGGGCTCTGTGCTGATAGCTCAGAGCCTGGAGCTTGCTTCAGATTCTGTGTCTCTGTCTCTCTCTGCCCCTCCTGCACTTGCTCGCTCTTTTTCTTTCTTTCTTTCTTTCTTTCTTTCTTTCTTTCTTTCTTTCTTTCTTTCTTTCTTTCTTTCTTTCTTTCTCTCCCTCTCTCTCCCTCCCTCTCTCTCAAAAATGAATTTAAAAAAAAAGAAAGAAAGAAAAGAAGAAATTGAAGCAGTAATCAAAAATCTCTCAACAAATAAGAGTCCAGGGCTGGATGGCTTCCCAAGGGAATTCTACCAAACATTTAAAGAAGAATTAATATCTATTCTTTTGAAGCTATTTCAAAAAATAGAAATGGAAGGAAAACTTCCAAACCCGTTCTATGAGGCCAGTATTACTTTGATTCCAAACCCTGACAAAGAGAAGAATTATACACCAATTTCCCTGATGAACATGGATGCAAAAATTCTCAAAGATACTAGCAAAGCAAATCCAGCAATGCATTAAAAGCATTACTCACCAAAATCAAGTGGGATTTATTCCTAGACTGTGGGACTGGTTCAATATTTGCAAATCAATCAGTGTGATACATCAAATTAATAAAAGAAAGGATAAAGACCACAAGATCCTCTCAATAGATGAAGAAAAAGCATTTGACAAAATACAGCATCCTTTCTTCATAAAAACCCTCAAGAAAGTAAGGATAAACAGAACATACCTCAACATCATAAAGGTCAAATATGAAAGACCCACAGCTAATATCACCCTAATGGGGAAAAAGTGAGAGCTTTCCCCCTATGGTCAAGAACATAACAGGTATGTCTCCTCTCACCACTGTTGTTCAACATAATACTGGAAGTCCTAGCCTCAGCAATCAGACAACAAAAAGAAATAAAAGGCACCCAAATTGGCAAGGAAGAAGTCAAACTTTCACTCTTTACAGACCAGGTTCTGTAAAGTCTGTAGAGTTACAGACTTTCCATAGAGTGTCGAAAACCTGAAGACGCCACCAAAAAACTGCTAGAACTGATACACGAATTAAGCAAAGTCCCAGGATATAAAATCAACATCCAGAAATCTGTTGTATTTCTATACACTAATAATGAAGCAGCAAAAAGAGAAATCAAGGAATAGATTGTTTACAATTGCACCGAAAATCATAAAATACCTAGGAATAAACCTAACCAAAGGGGCAATAGATCTATACACTGCAAACTATAGAACACTTATGAAAGAAATTGAAGAAGACAGAAAGAAATGAAAAAACATTCCATGCTCATGGACTGGAAGAACAAATAATGTTAAAGCAATGTACACGTTCAATGCAATCTCTACCAAAATAACACCAGCATTCTTCACAGAGCTAGACAAACAATCCTTAAATTTGTATGGAACCAGAAAAGACCCTGAATAGCCAAATGATACAAAAATACAGATTCAAAGGGGTACATGGACCCCAATGTTTATAGCAGTGCTATCAACAATAGCCAAATTATGGAAAGAGCCCAAGTGTCCAATGACTGATGAAAGGATAAAGAAGATGTAGTATATATGTACAATGGAATATTACTTGGCAATCAAAAAGAATGAAATCTTGCCATTTGCAACTCCGTGGATGGAACTAGAATGTATTATGCTAAGCAAAATAAGTCAGTCAGGGGAAGACAAATACCATATTATTTCACTCATATGTGGAATTTAAGAAACACAACAGATGAACATAGGGGAAGGGAAGGAAAAAATAAAGACAGAGAGGAAGGCAAACCATAAGAGACTCTTAAATACAGAGAACAAACTAAGGGTTGATGGAGGGGAGGTGGGTGGACAGGGATGGGCTAAAGGGGTGATGGGTACTAAGGAGGGCACTTACTGGGATGAACACTGGGTGTTACATGTAAGTAATTAATCCTTAAATTTTACTCCTGAAACTATTATTATATGTTAACTAACTTGGATTTAAATAAAATTTTAAAAAATTTAAAAAAAAGAAACAAAACCATTATCTTGAAAAGATATTTGCACCCCCTTGTTCACTGCAGCACTGTTTACAACAGCCAAGACATGGAAACAACCTAAGTGTCTACTGACAGATGAATAGATAAATGAAATTTGGTGTGTACACACACACACACACACACACAGTGGAATATTATTCAGCCATAATAAAGAAGGAAATTCTGCCACCACAACAACATGGATAGAGCCTGAGGGCATTATGCTAAGTAAAATAAGTCAGGCAGAGAAAGACAAGCACTGAATGATATCGCATATCTGGAATCTAAAACAAAACAAAACAAAACAAAACCTCATACATACAGAAAACAGATCTGTGGTTGCCACAGGCAGGGAGGGTAAGAAGTGGGTGAAATGGGCAATGGTGGTCAAAAGGTATAAACATCCAGTGATAAGTCAGTCCTGGTGATGTAATGTACAACATGATGACTATCATTAAAAATACTGTAATGTATATTTGAAAGCTGCTAACAGAGTAGTAGATCTGAAAGCTCTCATCACAAGAAAAAACATGATAGCTAGATCCAGTGATGGATGTTAACTAGTGGTGATCATTTTGCAATATATACATATATCAAATCATTATGTTGTGTACCTAAAACTAATGTTACATGTCATTTACATCTAAATTTTAAAAAAATGTTTTCCTACTCCAACTACCACTCTAGACCAAGAAACAAACCCCTGTTATGGGCTCTGTTACATCCTCCTGATTGACATCAAGGACTACTACTGTGCCTAACACATAATATAAGCTCAATAAATATTTTGTGGAACAGGCAAACGTGGACCAGACAGCTTATTAAATGAAGATCTTCATTTAAATTAGCAAATTACATTACTATATTTAGAAGAAAATTTCATTTCTTATACAGTCTTCCTTGTTCAAAAAGTTTCTCATTTTTAGAAACTGTGTTCAAGTCAAAAAATCTCAGCTTTGTGATTTTCTCAAAACAGGAAGTAAATTCTATCCTTTTCTTTAATTTTATGCCAAGGGAAAAAAAAGCAAATAAGTAACATATTCTACACTGATGCACTAAATGGAACCACCTTAATTAGAAGGGTGTCCAAAATAAGTGGCAGGTCTTTCTACCAATTATAATTCAATTGAAAATAATGGGAATAAAATGAGTATAACATTTCCTAAAAGGTGTCTTTATGCCTAATTTTCTTCAATTATATCCCCTCTTCCTTCCAAATGTTTTCTCCCAAATGGGTATTAGTTAACACGCCTTTATTCACTTCGAAGCATTTCACTTCCTTTTATTAAAGTCCATCTACTGACAGACCACAGCCCTTGCACCAACTATGCCCCTCCTACAGCCCCTGCCACACTCTGCACCAAGATATAGACCCATTACAGATGACAGACCACATGATTTAGTATATGTGCTGCTGAAGCGAGCACTGACAGACCAAATGATTTAAAGGAAGTCTGTTCATAGGCTGTCTAGCAATCCTTGTTGTAGCTCCTCACATAGAAATCAGTTGAGTTAATCAGATTCCCTCACTCAGGAATTTGAACCAGGATATACTAAGAAAATGATGCCATTAGAATAAAGAAAAAAAAAAGCTAAACTAGAAATACCAAAGGAGTATTGATGACCATTAAGTGTGCCCTACTGTAAACACTGAGGAGTAAAAAGAAGTAAGGTAAAGAAAAGATACACTCAGTAGTAGCTGGAGAACCTAGAACATAGTAAGGTGAAAACAGCAAATGTGTGTACAGTAGTTGAGGCAAGTTCTGGAGAACTAAAACAAAACCCATAAACACCTTATTGCTAAGGACATGTAGAGTAGAAACAAGCAATTAAAAGACAAGAGTATAATTCTCAAAACTTTGCAAAGGAAACAGAGTGGTTAGTCCTCACAATTTACAAATAAATAGACAAGCACAGATAGAGGTCAAGATCATATTGCTTCATGTCATGAACAGGAATCAAAATCCAGGTCTTGTAACTCCTAGTGTAAACCTATTGCTATTTTATCGAGCTGTTTCTCTGGCTCATGCCTAAGGCTTCAAACCATATCTCATCACCCTACAACATATATACCTTTCAAGTACACATTTAGGTCTTGCATATTTTATAAAAAAAGAATGATCCAGTTGTTCCTTCAGCCCAACTGAATGATCCAATGACTCTAAACAAATATTGACACAATGCTTGCAAACAGAGCTAAAAACGTGACAGATAAATGGAAGTATGTGAGAAACATGTGGTTTATTTTCTCCCAGAAGTATTTCTGAAACAATCACAGATGAGAAAATCACAGTTATCACCATGTTTAATAGTAGTGGCACTTCAGAGATACTCAAGAACAGACCAGTGCCAGTCCACAAACTATCAGAGTTCACAAAAGGATGAAAAAAGAAATTGAGAGTAATAGTTTAGAAACTTACAGCAATTTGATATAATTACAACATTTTTTTTTACATTAAAAAAATATTTGTCTGCAAGGGATTGAAAATTTAGGGGGGAAAAATCCTTCATAACAGATAATCTGACAAGGACTGCCAAACTATGTACAAAACAACTAGTTTTATTATGCAGCCAAATGATAATGTGAAAATTTGTCATATTGTTCAACCTGAAATGAGACTTCTGAAACCTACATTTCTGAATTTGAAAAAATTCTGAACATGCCAGCAAGGTAGTAAGAAACCAGTATATTATTCAAGAAAGAAGATTTTTTTAATTTGTTTTTTGGAGGCTACTTACTGTATACTACTGAACCACATGGAAAAGTAATCTAATTTTTTTTCCACACTACAGAGAAATGAAAACCGATACCCTATGGTCCAGGATAAAATTCAAAGTTAGCTCTTCTGAAAAATGAAAAAAGGAAATATGAAAGAATTTTAAAGATATGGAACACAGATTTCCTGAAGTATGACGGTTGCTTCAACATGAAGATAAGTATCCTCAAGAACGTGAGTACATGGCTAGAAACTCAGTATCAAATATAAATTTAATAATGGCATTGTCTCACGTTAAGAAAATTTTCATATCTTTTTAGAGATGCAAAGTGAAGAATGTGTGGATGAAATAACACATTGCCCAAATTTGCTTTGAAATACTTCAGTAAAGAAAAAGCAGAAGACAAGGGGGGAGGGGGGTGAAGGCAAGAAGAGTCAGAGGAACAGCAGCACCCCTATCACCAGCTGCATCAGCAGCAACAGCTATGGCAAAAAAAATCTTAGTAACTGTTGAAACTATGTAATAGGTGTATATTATCCTCCTACACTTGAGTATGTTTGAAATCTTCTTGATAAAAGATTCTTAATTAAAAAAAATCACTAAATCAGCAAGAAATATTTATATTTATGAAAAAATCAATTAAACAAAGTATTTTATTCCATCTAAAACTCTTTAAAATTTAAAAATATTCACATATTTACATTCATTTTTTTTTCGATTTCACCTTTTATTTTTTTTTATTTTTTTTTATTTTACATTCATTTATGAAGTACCAAAAAGGGAAACAATACAAAGTGTTTTAAAAAGAATGTCATCTACATGCAGATGTAGTTCAAAGTGTAACTACACAAGTGCACTTGTTGAGAGAAGCACCAGGTGTTGTATAGAAGTGTTGAATCACTAACCCGTACACTTGAAACCAACATTACACTGTATGTTAACAAACCGGAATTTAAATAAAAACTTAAAAAACACTAAAGTGTAATTACACAGACTGAGTCATATTTTTAACTTTTTCCAAAGTTAATAATAGTAAAAGCCATCTAAGTAGCAGATACGTGTCTTTAATGATAACTTAAGAGCCTTTAGCTTTGCCATATGAAGTTTAATTTCCCAAAGTAGTCAATTAGAGCTTGGTAATATCCTCTCTAGTGCATAAAGCTTCAGGATATCATGGAAGTCTTCTCTATCAGCTCCCTTCCTGCCTATTACCTATAATTCAAGAAATTCAATGCTGTTGTTGGTTTTTATGTCCTTTAACAGTATCAGAGATCATGACTGTTAAAAAATTAAGAGAATACCATGACAGTAACACAATACTTAATGCAATCAACACTGGCCAAAAAGTTATTAATTTTTTGATAGACATGAACCTAATCATGTATAAACCCTGATTTCTAAGAATTTAAACAACTGAATTTAAACAAGCACAAAATATTCATTTAAAAGGAAAATAGGGGGCACCAGAATGGCTTAGTCAGTTGAGTGCCAACTCTTGATTTCAGCTTAAGTCATGGTCTCATAGTTTGTGGGTTTGAGTCCCACATGAGGCTCTGAGCAGAAAGTGTGGAGGCTGCCTGAGATTCTCTGTCTCTGTCTGTCTCTCTATCTCTCAAAATAAATGAACTTTAAGAAAAAAAAAAAAAAGAAAAAGTAAACAATGTTGCAACCTTTTTACTTTTATATATTTATTCTTAAAGGAGCATCAAGAAGGTTATACCATACCACACCCTAGATGATAAAAATGCTTAGTGTGGACTGTTTAATCTATTATCCTTAAGGTAAAGACTGAAGAATGGTGCTTCCTAAAAAGACTAAAAAGGCTATATCTGATGAATAACTTTAAAACCAACTTCAACCTCCTTCAAAGACTTTATCTTATAATCTTAAAAGGTATTTTATTAATATTTTTCTGCAATGTTCCCTCCCAAGTCTCCAAGCAATCAACTAGAATTTTAGGAACCAACATCCCGGAAATCAAATTTAGAGTTGATCTGGTCTATCATATACTTGACAATAACATACAACTCCTCTACAGGAGGTAGAGATCAAACAAAGGAAATTTTTTAGATCTCAGAAAGACTCCTGAACAAAGGTTCCACGTAGACTTTTTTTTTTTCTCTTAATACTTGTGTTGAAAATGAAGAAATAAATCATTCATTCAACTTACTGAATATACTATTAGGATTTGCTGAAATCTACTAGTGGGCAGTATCAGCATGCTAGGAACTGAGAATACAAAATTAGTTAAGACTTGATCCCTGCCTTAAGGGAACTTTGAGGTAGAGGGAGAGTTTGAAGAAACTAGCATTTTCTTCACTGGCTGGTATGAAAAATAAAGCATGCCAAAAGTATCCCAAAATGAACTATTCCAAATGACTACAGGATCAATCTCATTTAGTATTTGTATAAGGTTGCCTAGAACAAATTAATATTGAAGTCTTCTGATATGAATAAGATAGGGAAAATATCAAACCTAACAAAAATCAAGACAGAAAAACTGGATAGATTACACAAAGAAACAAAAATTTCCGATGAAGGTAAGCACAATATAACGTATTTAGTGGATAATAAAGTTTCTTATCACACTATCAAATTAAGTTCTTGAAAAAAACCCATGGTAGGAGAATCTTGGATAAGGACCTCATAATCTTAATTTTTTAAAGGGACTGAAAGACAATCTATAAAGTTTCATAAGTGTGTTTTACATCCACCAAAATAAAAATACAGAAAACAAAGAACAAACTATTAGCTATCAAAGACATTTCCCTACCCTGAATTGATAATGAACTATAGTCTTTTAACTTGTCTTTGAAATTAAAAGATGTATTACTGCGGCGGAAAATAGGAAAGAAAAGGGAGTAGACATTACTGGAAAGAACTTGATGCCTCCCTTTATATAAATATAAAGCTCATATTTATACTTGCATAGACATGTAAGTTCATTTCTGAAAGTTGTTTGAATGTTTCTGACACTGGCATAAAGGTTCTTACCTAGTGGTCCCAGGGAGTTTTAGGATGTCCATGAATGCCCTTTAAGGACATGAAAAATTATGAATGCAAATATATGAAATTTTCTGTTAAGAAGATCCATGGTTTTCATCAGACTCTCCCTTTGTATACATTAAGTCTGCCATCCCACTTTACATTTGATTTGATACAGAGAAAGGTTAAGAATTAGCCACCAAGGGGTGCTGGGTGGCTCAGTCAATTGACAGTCTGACTCTTGATTCCAGTTCAGGTCATAATCCCAGGGTGGTAGGATCGAGCCCTGCACTGGGTTCACGGGAACTCAGCAGCGTGGAGCCAGCCTGCTTGATAGTCTTCCTCTCTCCCTCTCTGCCTCTCTCCCCTGCTCACCCACACACACTCTGTCTCTAAAACAATAAAATGTCTTTAAAAAAAGAAAAAAGAATCTATCACCAACCAGATTTTTCTGTTTTGACAAGCCATTAAACCTAGGATTTTCTCTATCTTTTGAATGTAGCATGGAATATAAACAGTGAACTTATTTTGAAAGTCTCTTTGCACTTCATTATTGGTCATAGTTATTCATTCACACTTCATCTGAAGGTCCATTCGTAGGCTTCGCTTATGCTTTCTCCAAATAGAGACATTAAAAACCAAATCTATACCTATTAATTTCTACAAAAAACTTTGCTTTTTAAATTCCATTCATTACAAAAGTCTAGATACCAGTTTTACAAATTCCTAGGAATGCTTTGGGATGCTACAGCTCTCTGCCCTCTAACCTGAGAGCTTGCTTCCTTAGTTGGTATTCCACAAGCCTGAAGATGGGAGAATCATTCTTAAACCCTCTTTGGCAAGAAGAGTCCCATACTCTAAATTTAGACACTGAGCTGAAAAATATGCCTTTCATTTTATACTGTCACAGCACTTTACTTGTAGCACCACTAGACATCTACCTTGGCAGTAATAGCTCTGACAGCACAAACAACATTCTTTCTGGTCTCTTCTTGCTCAATATCACAAGGGCTACAAATACCACATGGTAATACACACAGCTCAATGATAAAATCTAATATATTTTCATGACACTTAGTATGTATGTGACCAATCGCCTAAGAAGCAACTGGCAGAAGAACAAAGGTAGAAACAAGTGACCCAGATGTCCAGCAGAGGTTCTGAAAAGCATATACAGTACAGAAGTAAATCTACATTATATCTGAATTTCAAATAAGGCAAACTCATAAATGAGAAAGGATTACTATGCTCGTAAAATAAGAGAGATCTGGAATGAGATCTGGTAGTCATTACACACTGTTTCCTGAAGAGTAACATTTTCAATGTGCTGTTATAGTCAGAAAGGCCAACTATAATAGTGGCCATTAACAGAAAGCATATTGGAAACAGAAAAGAAAATACTACCTTAGTCTATTTCATATAAAACCATCTTCTGACAAGAGCCAGACAACGCATGTAAGTGAAAATAAAATTATTAAAAGGTAAGGGTTGGTGGCCTTCCACATGAATGTGAACTGCAAAACTTTAGAATCTTCAGCCTGGAAATAATACTAAAAGATAACTGGTACAAAATGCATAGATTACAAATGCATACTTTATGCAAACCCATAAAGTATGAATATAGACTATTTCACAAAAAACAATGTAACAGAACCAATGAAAACCCTTTTTTAAAAATCTAGAGAAGAAAATAACAGGAAATAATTTATAGAGTAGATAATGCCAAAAAGTTCTTTATTTCTTGTCACAATAATCCTATGAGGAAAAAACACACTGTATATTTCAATAAAAATTTATGAAATATTACAGTGTAAAATGTCCTTCCAATATTTAACTTAAAAAAAATAAAGACTAATTAGATTTGGCAAAATATCTTTGTAATTTTCATTTCTAATCTCTGTGAATACAAAGTTTATTTAATCTAAGTATTAAAAAATAAACCATAAAGAATTAGTGAAGTTCACCATAATCAGAAATACACAATTTAATATGAAGTTACAGACAGTGTTTTTACATTTCTAGTTGTAACAGTTAAGTTGTAAAGCTGTATTATAGCATCCATAAGATAAACACACTTATGAAAATAAAATATTCACTCTCAAAAAATATAGATGGATAGTAAGCTCTAGAACAAAACATCAAATATTAAGCCCTGTTTCTATAAAGTAGAACAAATACGATCTTATAAGTAACAGATTTATATGTTCCAGATCCTTCCTCATCAAAAAATGGATGAAATACAGAAGAAACAAAAGTAAAGGTATAATTAAGGACTCTTTCATTTATAATCAACACCAGTATACAAACATACAACAGTTTCACCTATTTTTAAATTACTTCAATAATGTTAAATAATTATTATTAATTTTTTGGGTAAGATTCTACAACCTACAATTTCACAGGAATGAGTAAGGGGAAATAACTAATTTCATTCTCAATAAATTACCCTTAACTACCTACAAACACCGTAAGATATGAGAAACATTATTTTCTATCTTTGACTCTACCATAATGATGTAAAAGGATCAGCAGACAAAGATACAGAGAAAAACCCAAAAGAAAATCTTATGACAATAAGCTCAACTCTAGCAGGGACCAGTTTAAGTGTCTGCCAACATTCGAGAAGCCACCCGATAAAACACATCGGCAGTTAGTTATATCCAATAGTAGTGCCTGTGGCAAGAACCATGGTAAATTCTCACCTGGGTTCTGCCCAAGAAATAAAGCATCCTGACGTTATGTTCTCCTGATTTTTCTCTGTTGCTCCACTGTAAATGAGGCATAAGAAACAGCAAGAAATTCAGCTACCGCCATAATGAAATCACCTCAACCAAAAGTATGTGTTAAATTAAGTTGTATTAAATTAAGTCTTTAAGTTGATACTGTGATAAATATTATGTGAAAAACTCTATACCAGTGAAGAGGAGCAATGGAAAATCAAAATGGACAGATTATCTACTCAGCTGATTTGGAGTCATGACTCCACCACCCTGCACAACAGTGAAACTTGGCTAAAAACCAGGAGGGTAGGGGTGCGTGGCTGGCTCAGTCAGTAGAGCATGCAACTCTTGATCTCAGATCATGAGTTCAAGCCCCATGTTGGGCGTAGAGCCTACTTTAAAAACAAAAACAAAAAAACCCAGAAAAGTAGTTATAACTTAGCTAAGAGATAATGGTTCTATTCATTAAATTCTGGACTCCCCAGGCAGGATTCCCCACAATGCAGAGCCACAATGCATGTAGAAAGGGAGGTTCTGGTTTTAGCTGGGTAGCAAAGTGCTCCAATGTTGAGTCAAAAAGAAAAACTAGAATAGCACTGCGGTTAAAAAGCTGAGAAGAAAGGTCTATGAAAAAGTCACCTACTTTGTCATTAGAGAATCCAGTCTTATGCCAACTAAAGTCTGTGTTTTCTTGGGGCACGTGGGTGGCTCAGTTAGTTAAGTGTCTGACTTCAGCTCAGGTCTTGACCTAACCGTTTGTGAGTTCGGGGCCCATTCTCTGCTGACAGCTTGGAGCCTGGAGCCTGCTTCAGATTCTGTGTCTCTTTCTCTCTCTGCCCCTTCCCCACTTGCACTCTGTCTCTGTCTCTCTCTCTCTCTCTCTCAAAAAAATAATAATAAACACTAAAACAATTTTTTTTTAGTTTGTGTTTTCTTAATTTATTAATATTGGATGGTTAAGCCAACTAATTAAATTTTACTGTGCTTCCTTTGGAACTTAACAACAAATTTTGATGTGAAGAATTAAAACTGATTTAAAATAACCAGAACTGGAAAGGCATCACCTTAAAGTATCAAAGAAGATAGCACTCGTTTATTTAATCAACACAATACTACAGAACTACATAAAATCTTTTATTCAATGTCAATCACTGAATCTTTTATTTAAAACTTGAATTTTACTCAAAACTAGAATTTCATGACTAATACTTAACAGTCCACCTTTTGCCAGTTTGGATTATATGTTATAAACCTAGAAAATCCTAATTTAAAAGCAACTTGAGGGATGCCTAGGTGGCTCAGATGGCCAAGCCTCTGACTGAATTTCAGCTCAGGTCGTGATCTCACAGATCGTGAGATCAAGCCCTGAGTCAGGCTCTGCATTGAAACACTCCTTCTCTCCCTGTTTCTCTGCCCTTCCCCTGCTCTCTCGTGTGTGTGTGTGTGTGCGCGCGCACACACACACACACACACACACGCTCTCTCTCTCTCCCTCAAAATAAATAAATAGACTTAAAAAAATAAAGACAACTTGAGGGCCACCTAGTTGGCTCAGTCAGTTCAGCACGCAACTCTTGATCTCAGGGAAGGAAGAATACTCTGTAGGGTTTTTTTTTTGTTTTGCTTTGTTTTTTAGAATCAACATTTTATTTAAAAGCAAAAGAGAGGGGCGACTGGGTGGCTTGGTTGGTTAAGCATCCGACTTCAGCTCAGGTCATGATCTCACAGTCCATGAGTTCGAGCCCCGCGTCGGGCTCTGTGCTGACAGCTCAGAGCCTGGAGCCTGTTTCATTCTGTGTCTCCCTCTCTCTCTGCCCCTCCCCTGTTCATTCTCTGTCTCTGTCTCAAAAATAAATAAATGTTAAAAAAAAAAAAAAAATTTTTTTTTTTAAAAAAAGCAAAAGAGAAATACGAACTGTCTTAGCAGAAATCATGCAAAAAGTAGAAAATATGAAACTACTGAAACCATTGGGATGCCCTGCATCATTAAATTAAAAATAAATATGCAGGAGGTATCTTATATTAATGGGGTTATGTCATGTACAGGATTTTAGAGGCTGATCTGGTACCCAAAATTCTTTGATAAATCAAAAGTGTCTCTGTATTAGCTTCTCACAATTAAATTACAAACAGATGATAGTTTTGATACCAAATGTATGAAGGAAACAAACTTCCTGTTACTCTTTTTTTTTGTATTGTTTGTTTGTTTTTAAGTTTTTCTTTAAATACCAAAAGTACTGTTTAAAATAATCTCATTAGCTCCACACGATTAATTAAAAATCCATCTATTTTTGGGGTGCCTGAGTGGTTCAGTCAGTCCTCAGGGTCATGAGAGTGAGCCATGCTAAGCGTAGAGCCTGCTTAAGATTCTTGCTCTTCCTCTCTCTGCTTCTCCCCGTTCATACTCTCTCAAAAGAAAAAAAAATCCATCTGTTTTGAATATTAATGTACAACTGCTACTGGTTCCAGTCGAAGACATAGTAATAAAAATAAACAGGGATCTTACTACATCCATGGCTAGACCCATAGTCTAAACTCCATCCTTCATCTTTATTTTGGGTAAATTTTATAAATATGCACTACCTAAGGTCAGTAAAGAAACAACACACATTTCTTTGACTGTGTCCTTACAGAAACAAAGAAGAGATTTTTAAACAAACCAATAACTCTTTGTACCTATATGCAATGTTCCTTTCACCTTCAATTTATTATCCCTAAGTAGACAGCTTCCTCTGAGACTATCTGTCCAAGAACAATGCTGCCCAACTTTTGCTCCTCCAGAATTTTCTCCCTTCCTCTTTTTAAAAAAGTTTTTTTGGGGCGCCTGGGTGGCGCAGTCGGTTAAGCGTCCGACTTCAGCCAGGTCACGATCTCGCGGTCCGTGAGTTCGAGCCCCGCGTCGGGCTCTGGGCTGATGGCTCGGAGCCTGGAGCCTGTTTCCGATTCTGTGTCTCCCTCTCTCTCTGCCCCTCCCCCGTTCATGCTCTGTCTCTCTCTGTCCCAAAAATAAATAAACGTTGAAAAAAAAAAAAATTTAAAAAAAAAAAATTTTTTTATAAGTTCATTCATTCATTTTGAGAGAGACAGAGAGAGCGAGCAGGGGAGGGGCAGAGACAGGGACAGAGAGAATCCCAAGCAGGCTGTGCACTGTCAGCTCAGAGCCCGATGTAGGGCTCAAACTCATGAAACGTGAGGATCACGACCTGTGCCAAAACCAAGAGTCGAAGGCTTAACCACCTGAGCCGCCCAGGTGCCCCCTCACTTCTTCTATTGATCCTGCATAATCTACACCCATTTAAAAACTAGAGGGGGTAAAAATCTTGTGAAACGAGAAGCCAGAAAACTACCACACACTTGAAGAACCATTTCTGCTGCTATTACTTACTTTGGGATTAACTTCTCTAATTCCAGCTTCTTCATCTAAAAGAAATAGTCTAAAGTAACACTCTACCCCTAAAAATTCTGCATCCACACCTCTTTAGGGCCTCACAGCCACTTCTCACATAAGAGCATTTCCAATACAAACACACAAAAAAGAAAAGCTCTTTAGGAAACTAAAGCAAACTACAGCTCTGTAGGGAAGCAAGTAGAAGCTGACCGATCAGCAGTCAATAACGTCAATGTGAGTAAATATTCAGTTCCTTGAACTGTGTTTACTTATTCTTTAGAAGCATGGTAATAAGGCATAACAGCAGGCACGTCCATTAGTTTAGAAAAAGTCAAAAGTGACAAATGATTTTTGAAAAGTTTTTAAGTGACTCATATATCATGAAACTTACTCTCATATAATTTAGAAACATTCAAACCAGAATGAGGTCAATATTCATTGTATAGATGAGGACACTGGGATTTAGAAAGGCTGATCCAGAACTTTTTCTGTGCTACTTCTAATTTGTCTTTAATGTTACCTCCTAGAATTTCAAATCCTTTTCTCCATGATAGAAATAAGACTCCAGTGAGAAGTGATACTTATTGAGCTTAAAGTTCAAACCATAAGGTGAAAATTAGTAAGACTGAGTGCATATTCATGCTTCTGTAACACTAACTAGGATCAGCTTTAGCAAGCTTGCTAAAATCCTGGATTACAGGAGCACCTGAGCAGCTCAGTCGGTTAAGCATCTGACTTCGGATGATCATGATCTCACAGTCTGGGAGTTCGAGCCCCACATCAGGCTCTGTGCTGACAGCTCACAGCCTGGAGCCTGCTTCAGATTCTGTGTCTCCCTCTCTCTCTGCCCCTCTCCCCCGCTTGCATTCTGTCTCTCTCTTTCAAAAAAATAAACATAAAAAATAAAATAAAATCCTGGATTACAAACACTGAGTATAGCATATGATGGGAGAATGTATCCACATCTGGGTGGACAGAGAAGGCGATCCAAGGAAATGCCCTTAAGTAAAGACCTCAGATGCACAGGGGGTGATGAGAGAGAGAAAACAACATTTCAAGCAGAAACAACCACATTTTCAAGGGTCCTGAGAGAGAAACAAGAACTGCAGAGAAACTATTATAAACTGCAATTATTAAAAGGTGACCGACTCTCTCTGACCCTCTCCCACTTGCAGGCACACTCTCTCTTGCTCACAAAATAAATTAACATTTTAAAAGACATTGGGGCCACCTGGGTGGCTCAGTTGGTTTAAGCATGTGACTCTTGATTTCAGCTCAGGTCATGATGTCACAGTCATGAGATCAAGCCCCCCATCAGGATCAGGCTCTGCACTGACAGTGTGGAGCCTGCTTGGGATTTTTTTCTCTGTCTCCCTCTGCCCCTCCCTGCTCATTCATTCTCTCTCTCTCTCTCTCTCTCTCTCTCTCTCTCTCTGTCTCTCACAATAAATAGATAGATAGATAAATAAGAGAGAGAGAGAGAGAGAGAGAGAGAGAGAGAAAGAAAGAAAGAAAGAAAGAAAGAAAGAAAGAAAGAAAGAAAGAAAGAAAGAGGAAGGAAGGAAGGAAGGAAGGAAGGAAGGAAGGAAGGAAGGAGAGAAGAGAATAAAAGAAAAGTGACTAAAAAGGCCAGTCAAACCAGATCACAAAGAACTTCAGGCTTCATCAATATTTTAGACTGTATCCTAAACGACTGAAATAAAAGAAGTACCAGCAAAATGCATTTTGGCTGCTATATAAAAAATGAAATGGAGGAAAAACTCCAGAAAACTATAAAAAATATATTCTATAATTTGAAAATGACTAATTACTTTTCCTCTTTAAATATTCAGAATCACATTCTGGGTCTCAAAAAACAACTTGTGGTAGTAAACAGCACAGTTAAGAACTTAAAATTCCTCAAAAATTAAAACCAGAATTGCTATATGATCCAGCTATTCCACTTCTGGGTATTTACCCAAAGAGAACAAAAACACTTAATTAAGAAAGATATATGCACCCTTATGTTCACTGCAGCATTACTTACAATAATCAAGAAATGGAAACAATCTAAATGTCCATCAATAAATGAATGGATAAAAAATGTGGCATATACTAGAATACTATTCAGCTATAAAAAAGAATTAAATCTTGCCATCTGCAACAATATGGACAGACCTCAAGAGCATCATGCTAAGTGAAATAAGCCAGACACAGAAAGACAAATACCATACATAGAATCTTAAAAATAAGGCAAATGAACAAACAAACAAAAAACAAAATTCACAGAGAAGGAGAACAGACTGGCAATTACCAGAGTGGTAGAGGGTTGGGGTGGCAGTGAAATGGGTGAAGGGGGTCAACTGTATGGTGAAGAATGGTAACTTATTGTGATAATCACTTTTCAGTGTATACAAATATCAAATTATGTCGTACACCTAAAACTAATATATTATATACCAGCTTTACCTAAGTAAAACAAACAAAAAACACCTTAAAATAAGTTCCAAACTGTGTTATTTAGCCAACACAATGATTTTGCTTTATCGAATGTTGAGGTGATAAATCCCAAAATAACAACTTTCATCTAATTAAATTAGTTTTGAGGAATCCAGGAATACTACATACATTTATCAGAATTTTTATAAAAAGCTAGAAAAAATTATCAGTAAATTCATCACTACTGGTTTCAGTATCTGAGTAAATATTTATTACCATGCCTCATTTCAAATGTTTTCTATTACATACTTAAAAATTGTGCCATAAGGTATAGGTTCTTAAGAAGAAAAACACATTGTACATAAGAATCATATATTATCATAATTATTTATAACTCCACTACTCTTTATGTCTCATAAACTATACAATTAAAAGTTAAATGAATACCTTTCCAAAGAACCTCTTTCTTATTCTACCAGTGTTAGATACAGAACAGTTCCAGTGAGGAAGCAAAAGAAAGTTCTTCCTACTTTCAAGGACAATAGTCAAACCAATCAAAATATTCCCACCAAGAACTCCCTGACCTCCACTAATATTTCACTGATAATTCAATAAAAGAAAACTCAGTATATATAGTCTTGACCTTTGTGAAATAACTTATCTGTCAGAGATCTTTAATTTGTCATTCAAAATGACTAATCTAAAACATGCTGAAAACTGTGCAGTGCAGATTTCTCATTTAAAGTGAACAATGTAATTTTAGAAGTCAGAACCAAATGGATTTCAGAAAATACTATTTATTTATACAAGTTTAGTCTCTGAATACATAACTGTATAAAATCAAGATGTAAAGGTAAATGCTCTTTAAGTTAATCTAAAAGAAAAAATGTTTTAATTTTACTGGAATTTAGGATGTCTATAAACAAATGGTTTAAGAATTAGTCTGGAAAAACAAGGTTAAAACTACCTTAAGCAATATCAATCATTAAAGAGTCTTCAGACATAGGTGAAAATATTCTCACATAAATTTTTACATAATTTCACCTCTACCATTCCAACAAAGTATTATGCTCTAATAAAGACTATCCTAATCTTCACCTAGCAATATTTCAGACTGATATTATTATTCTCATTTCCTTGAATAATATCCATACTCCAGGGCCATTTTCCTTCTCATATTCAATATCATGCATGCTTGTATCATGGTTCCTTTCTTCATATCCTGTCACAGTATCAATCACTGCCTCCTGTCCACTCAATCCACTTTTGATTTATCAGCCGCCGTCTTTCTGGACTCCATAACTCGACCCAAACCATTTTAACAAGACATTGACAAATAGCACCCAGTATCACATCAACCTGTTCCACTTAGTAAACTAAGAAACAGTAACTGTGACATCTCTGCATAAGTATTCCATTCTATTCCCCAGACTGATGTATATTAATGAGGAGATGGTATTTGAAATGCTTCTTCCACATCAGCATCTAATATGATCAAATTAGGAAATGGGATGATTTATTAAATTTTGTAGAGCTGAAATATTTCTTTATATCGCTATATGTGTGGTTTCAGAAAGTGAGCTGTTGCTTTCAATTTTTCTACTGAGGATATGCCTGCATTTCACAGACGAATTATTGTCTTTAAAAAGATTGCAAGAAGGCAAAATGTTATTAAGCAAATGCTCAGTAAAACAAACTAAATCAGTTTTAAAATTCCTAATTTAATGTAAATCTTGGTTGTTTCACTGAAATTCAGTTTGTGATCTTATTAAGTCATATTTGCATTGTACTGTCTTGCTGTAGGACAGTTTTAAATTTATAGCATTACCAAGCAGCTTCACTTCTTGACTTTTAAGATGTATCCTCAATAAAATAATTGCTGTATAAGCACACATTTTGTTCTTATTTTCAGATATAAGACAAAATAAAGATCAATGGGTTAATAAAAGAATAAAATGAAAATAGAAAATCAACTATTTGGGTCACTTCTATAATTTTCATAATTAGATGTTAAGATGTTCTCACTAAAATGCTCTCCAACTGAAAGTTCAACAACTGTTTCATGGGCAGTTCAAACTTTAAACAATGAGTTAGTTTTTTAATATTATGTTTGTATATGAAAAGGATATTTAATATGTTCACTGAAAAAAATCAAAATGAAAATAAGAATAAATGTAAAAGTCATATATTTTCATTAAACAGATTCTCATCTTAACTCATTTTCTATTTTCTAGATATCTGTATATTCCACAAGTCAAACTGTACTCATTTTAAAACTACAGAATTTCCAAGTACAAAATTTACATTTAAGTTTAAACAAAAGCCAACCTCAGCATAATGAGTTTATATATCCAATAGTTTCCTAATGCAGTCACTGATGATTTCTTTTGATTCACGGACAAATCAAAACATTACAAATAAATGAATTCTGAAGGCACTCTGATTTCATTCACTGATTAGAAAATACATGTGAAATTCAACACAGCAATGTAATATAGGTAGTGTAAGAGAAAAAGAAAAACATTACAAAAACAAGAAAAGAATAGATCACCCAGTGAAGAATTAATTGGGATTCCCAGATATTTACTAGTTAGATTTTATCATGTGAACAAAGACTATCTGTTTAATCATTTTTGTATGAAGTAACATTCTTACAATTTTAAAGAGGCTAATATAATTTTTTAATTTAAAAAATTCAGCATTATTCAAGTTGAAAAAATAACAGTGATACTACATTGTTAAAGTATAATTTTTCTCCTTAATACTCAGAAAAGGACACCAGAAAAAGTTAAAATATCAGAAATGCTGTCCTTTGTTGCTTAAATAGATAATTACAGCATGAAGAAAATGAGAATTAAACATATTTTCAAACTCTGTGAAATAAAATATGATAAAAGCAAACTCATAAATATATTGTAGTACACCATAAAAATAAAAATAATAAATTTTTTCCTAAAAAAACACTAACATTTTTACTGGGTTTTACAAAGTATTTTCAACACACTATTTTATTAGATAAATGCATTTTCAGAAATTATGTCACAGTATTTCCAATTAATAAATATTTCTTACTTATTCTATTTATAATTCCATTCTTAATGAAACTTTTCCTAATTTTCTCTAATCTACAGTAATCCCCCTCTTCCCTAACACCCTTCACACTTGTAGTCTACAGGATACAAGAGATTTAAACTATCTTATTCTATATTTGTTTCCTCTATGTGTGTGTATGTGTGTGTGCACGTGCGTGCGTGCGCAGGTACACACATGTGGTATGCCTGTCATCATTCCACATGGTCTAAATGCTTCTTGTAGGCAGAAATATATCACAATGAGGGGAAAACAAATCGAAGAGAAAGGAAATTAAAACATTATACGTTATAGAACAGGAAAAAAATATTTTAGAATTCACTAATTCCTCCAAGTTTACATTAACTCTCCAAGTCTAAAGATAGAAGTGTCAATATCTATTTACATAGTAATATTTGCAGCATGAAAGAGAAAAACAGGAAATGAAACAAAACTATTCATTAACTTCACATCACACAAGAAAGTCTTCAATTTGACTTCTTAAATCAAAATCAAAATATATCTCCCTTAAGAAAAAAGATTCATGCCAAAGAGCCCAGAGAGTCAATAATACCAGGAAATATTTGTCTGGGAATGCAAATCTAACTCATTGGGTTATACCTAAATCTAACTCAATGGGTTGTCAGACATAGTGTAATGTATACCATTATTTTAGCTCCATGTAAGGGCAGAGGGGAGCTCACTGTGGAGTCTTCAGTACATAGGAGTCACAAAGCTGGAAAAGAAATCAAGAGGGGTGCCTGAGTGGCTCAGATAGTTAAGTGTCCAACTTCAGCTCAGGTCATGATCTCGCAGTCCATGAGTTCAAGCCCCACATCAGGCTCTGTGCTGACAGCTCAGAGCCTAGAGCCTGCTTCGGATTCTGTCTCCCTCTCTCTCTGCTCCTCCCCTGCTCACACTGTCTCTCTCTCAAAAGTAAATAAACATTTAAAAAATTAAAGAAAAAAAAAAGAAAGAAATCAAGAGATGAGTAAGAACAGATGAAAATTTATTATAAACTAAGCCATAATCAAGTATTTGACAAAAATCAACAGCCACTGTCGAAAAAAAAAAAACACAACTAAAAAGAAATATAGAAGATTCTTCTTCAGGTTTATAAAGGGTAGTAGCAAAAACTAACAGCTAACTTCAAATTTAAAGGTGACTACTTTCTTCCTAAGAGAAAATGGCAAGGATGCATTATCTTTTCTGTATTTTTCTGCAGTAGTAAACTAGAAATCCTAGAAAATGCAAAGAGCCAAGAAAACTGAATAAATGGCATACAGTTTAAAGAAGACAAAACTGTCTTAGGGCACTTTGGGTGGCTCAATCAGTTAAGCGTCCAACTTCAGCTCTGGTTATGATCTCGCCTTTTGTGAGGTCGAGCCCCACTCAGGCTCTGTGCTAACAGCTCAGAGCCTGGAGCCTGCATCAGTTTCTGTGTCTCCCTCTCTCTCCACCTCTTCCCGGCTCATGCTCTGTCTCTCTCTCTCTCTCAAAAATAAACATTAAAAAAAATTTTAATAAGAAGACAAAGCTGTCTCAATTTTCATGTAATATGACTGCACAGAAAATCCTAAGATATATTAAAAATATCTACTAGATCTAATTTGAGTGACAAGGTTACAAGATTTGAAAAACCCAAAACTA
This sequence comes from Leopardus geoffroyi, assembly GCF_018350155.1. Classification (NCBI taxonomy): domain Eukaryota; kingdom Metazoa; phylum Chordata; class Mammalia; order Carnivora; family Felidae; genus Leopardus; species Leopardus geoffroyi. Next base: position 106,968,819 of record NC_059333.1, read on the forward strand.
CATAAAATATACATTGTACAAAACATATAATATACAATATATAATAATCAATTATACATCTGTTGACAGCAAAATATTAGAAAATTAAATTTAAAACTAATTCCTAAGTTCAATACTGTCAAAAAATTAAAAGTAAATTTAACAAAAGATGTACAACACTACTACATTAAAAACTACAAAACATTGTTGGGATAAGTGAAAACCCAAAAAATGGGAGTAATATACCATGTTTGTAGACTGGAAGACTCAATTTGTTGATCTCCTGTTCTACTGGTTCAATTAACTCCCTATAAAAATCCCAGCAGGACCTTGTGAAAAAATTGTCAAGCTGATGCTAAAATTCATATGGAAATACAAAAAATAATACCTGACTTCAAGACTTACTGTAAAATTCAGTAATCAAAATGGTGGAGTACTAGTATAAAAATAGATGAATGGAACCTAGAAGACATTCTAGAAATAGAATTCCTTTCATACAGTCTACCGGTGTGTTGACAAGGCACCAAGTTACCCTGCAGGAAAATGAAATTTTCTTAAAAATTATTTTAGATCTGGGAATGCAAGCTGATACAGCCACTCTGGAAAACAGTATGGAGGTTCCTCAAAAAACTAAAAATAGAACTACCCTACGATCCAGCAATTGCACTACTAGGTATTTATCCAAGGGATACTGGTATGTTGTTTCGAAGGGACACATGCACCCCAATGTTTATAGCAGCACTATCAACAATAGCCAAAGTATAGGGAAATAGCCCAAATGTCCATCAATGATGAATGGATAAAGAAGATATGGTATATATATATACCATGAAGTATTATTCGGCAATCAAAAAGAATGAAATCTTGCCATTTGCAACTATGTGGATGGAACTGGAGGGTATTAGGCTAAGTGAAATTAGTCAGTCAGAGAAAGACAAAAATCATATGACTTCACTCATATGAGGACTTTAAGAGACAAGACAGATGAACATAAGGGAAGGGAAACAAAAATAATACAAAAACAGGGAGGCAGACAAAACATAAGAGACTCATAAATATGGAGGATAAACAGAGGGTTACGGGAGGGAGTGTGGGAGGGAGGATGGGCTAAATGGGGAAGGGGCACTAAGGAATCTACTCCTGAAATCATTGTTGCACTATATGCTAACTAATTTGGATGTAAATTAAAAAAAAAAAAATTAAAATTAAAATTAAAAAAAAAACCCAGTAGATGTGTTGAATAAATAAATATATTAAAAAATGATGTTAGATCACCATATGGAAAAAGAGGAACCTCTACCCATATTTCATACCATACACAAAAAATAATTTGAGGATGACATCAACAAGATGGCAGAAGAGGAAATCCCACCCCCTGCTCACCCTGCAGACACAACATAAAAACAATGCACGGGCCAAAATAACTTTATGAGAACTCTAAAAACAAATAAAATTACAGTACCCCAGGTGAGTTCAAAGCCAAGAGCAGCTACACTGAAATGGATAAGAAGAGCTATCACTGCATCCACAGCACCCCCTCCTCAAAGCCGGCACAACTCAGCTTGGCTTCCCACTTCTTTGGAGGGTGTGAGGATAGGAAAAAGTGAAGCCTGCATCCAATAGTCCAGCTTTTCAGAAGGCTACCAAGGGAATGGTTTTGTCTTTCCTGATTCAGAACACAAACAGAACAAGCACAGCTCTTTTTTTTAATGTTTATTTATTTATTTATTTTGAAAAAGACAGAGACAGCATGAGTGGGGGAGGGGCAGCAAGAGAAGGTAAGAGAGAATCCCAAGCAGGCTCTGCACTGCTGGTGCTTGCAGGGCTCAAACCTAGGAAGCCATGAGATCATGACCTGAGCCAAAACCAAGAGTCAGATGCTTAACTGAGTCACCCAGGCGTCCCAGAACCAGCCCAGTTTAGATGGGAGGCTGGGGGCTGCTGAAAGCAAAAGAGAGAGGCAGTGGCTTGCTGGGAAACCAGAGGACCTATGGTGCAGCAAACAATGGCCAACATGGCTCAGCACAACCAGAAAAGGGTGCCTACATTTGAAGTTTCTACCTCATGAAGGAGAACAGTGAAGCAAGTGTCCAGTGTTCCAGACTTTCAGAGACTTCTTGAAGAGAAAGATACACGTCTTGTCTGATTCAGAGTGCTAATGGGGAACCAGCATACACTCTGGATGCCTGGGGCCACTGACAAGGAGAACAAGGCTGCTTGTTGCTGTAGCACCAAAGAACCTGAACTGCCACAGACACACACCAGAGGGAGCAAGAGATTACAAACTCCTGGAAAAGAAGTCGGAAAAATTCAAAATGGGAAAATTACACGCACAACCCTAGAGAAGTTGCAACCACCAGAGAAAGGTTTCAAAAGCCCCCAGAATCTCTAGTCAGACAGACTGGTGAAGGTATTCCCCTGTACAAAGCCAGTCCCTAAAGACCAAGAGAAATGGCTGACTTTTAAAAATGTACAACTCAGCAAAATATTAAAAAGCATGAGAAAAAAGGAAACATGACCCAATCAAAGTAACAAAATAAATTTCCAGAAACCAATCCACAAGAGAGATCTATGAATTATCTGAAAAAGAATGCAAAATAATTATCTTAAAGAAGTTCAATGATATACAAATAAGAGAACAATGAACAACAGATGTTTGATTAAACTAAATCAGAAAAACACATAAACAAAACAAGAATATTGCCAAAGAGATAGAGACTATAAAAAAAGAACCAAACTGGGGCGCCTGGGTGGCTCAGTCAGTTAAGCGTCTGACTTCAGCTCAGGTCATGATTTCACAGTTTGTGGGTTGGAGCCCCGCATCAGGCTCTGTGCTGACAGCTCGGAGCCTGGGGCCTGCTTTGGGTTCTGTGTCTCCCTCTCTCTCTGTCCCTCCCCCACTCGTGCTCTGTCTCTGTCTCTCAAAAATAAATAAAAATGTTAAAAAAAAGAAAAAAAGAACCAAACAGAAACACTGAAACTGATGAATATAACTAAATTGAAAAATCCTTTAGAGGGGTTCAATAGCAGACATGATCTAACAAAAAGAATCAGTGAACTCAAAATCAGGTATTTTGAAATTACTGAGTTAGAGGAGCAAAACAAAAACAATGGAGAAAGGGGAAAAAAAATAAGGAAATTATGAGACAAAAACAAGTTGATCAATATATACATCATGTAAGATGCAGAATGAGAAGAGAAACAGAGGGACACAATGCTTATTTAAAGAAATAATGGTCAGGGGCCTCTGGGTGGTTCAGTCGGTCAAGCATCTGACTGACTTCAGCTGCAGTCATGATCTCACACTTCATAAGTTCGAGCCACGGGTCAGGCTTTGTGCTGGCAGCTCGGAGCCTGGAGCCTGCTTCAGATTCTGTGTCTCCCTTTCTGTCTGACCCTCCCCTGCTCACACTCTGTCTCTGTTCCCCTCTCAAAAATAAATAAACATAAAAAAAAATTAAAAAAAAAAAAAAAGAAAGAAAGAGTGGTCAAAAACTTCCAAAATATGAGGAAGGAAATAGACACAAAAATTCAAGATGCTCAAAAGACTCCAACTATGGGGCGCCTGGGTGCCGCAGTCGGTTAAGCGTCCGACTTCAGCCAGGTCACGATCTCCCGGTCCGGGAGTTCGAGCCCCACGTCAGGCTCTGGGCTGATGGCTCAGAGCCTGGGGCCTGTTTCCGATTCTGTGTCTCCCTCTCTCTCTGCCCCTCCCCCGTTCATGCTCTGTCTCTCTCTGTCCCAAAAATAAATAAACGTTGAAAAAAAAAAAAATTAAAAAAAAAAAAAAAAAAAGACTCCAACTAGGAAGAACTCAAACAGGCCCACACCAAGACTCATTTTAAGTAAACTGTCAAAAGACAAAGAACCTTGAAAGAAACAAAAGAAAAGTGATTCATAATTTACATAAAATTATTAGTGGATTTCTCAAAAGAAACCTCACAGGCCAGAGAAGAGTAGGATGAATAGGATACATTCAAAAACCTTTTTAAAAAATTGCCAACCAAGAATACTAGAACCGGCAAAACAATCCTTCAAAAATAAAGATGAAATAGACTTTCCCAAATAAATAAAAATTACTTCCTAAATAAATATAAATCTAGGGGTTCATTACCACTAGACCTGCAAGAGGAAAAAAACACTACACAACAACACAAAAGCATATGAAAATATAAAGTAAAAAAAAAGAAAAGAAAATATAAAGCTCACTGGTAAAGGTAAATATATAAACAAATACAGAATACTGTAAATTGTAATGATGATAGGTAAACCACCTTCAACTCTGGTACAGAATTTAAAAGACAACAGCATAAAAAACACCTATAAAATTAAAATGTGAAATTATCAGAAAACAAAATGTTTCCTATATACCAGTAATGAATAAGTGGAATTCAAATAACAATATTATTTACATTGGCATCCTCAAAAATGAAGTATTTAGGTATAAATCTAACAAAATATATACAGTATCTATTGGAGGAAGTTATAAAACTCTAATAAACAAACTAATAAAAGAACTAAATAAAAAAAAGATTCCATATTCTTGGATAGGAAGACTCAATATTGTCAAAATGACAGTTCTTCCTAACTTAAATCTCTAGATTCAATGCAATTCCAATTATAATCCCAGCACTTTATTTTGGAGACATCAACAAACTGATTCTAAAGTTTATATAGAGGGGCGCCTGAACGGCTCAGTAGGTTAAGCATTCAACTTCAGCTCAGGTCATGATCTCACAGTTCGTGAGTTCGAGCCCCGCGTCGGGCTCTGGGCTGACAGCTCAGAGCCTGGAGCCTGCTTCAGAGTCTGTGTCCCCCTCTGTCTGCCCCTCCGCTGCTTGCACTCTGTCTCTCACATTGTCTCAAAAATAAATAAACATTAAAAAAAATTTTTTAATAAATAAATAAGGTTTATATAGAGAGGCAAAAGACCCAGAATAGCCAACACAATATCAAAGAAGAATAAAGTTGGAGACCTGACATTACTTGACTTCAAGTCTTACTACATAAAGCTACAGTAATCAAGACAGTATAGTCTTTATACTATAGACAAATAGATCCATAATATAATAGACCCATATAAACAGTCAGTTGATCTTTGACAAAGGAACAAAAGCGATATAATGGAGCAAAGATACTCTTCAATAAATGATGCTGGACCAGCTGGACAGCCACATGCAAAAAGAAAAAGGAAAACATGGGGCGCCTGGGTGGCGCAGTCGGTTAAGCGTCCGACTTCAGCCAGGTCACGATCTCGCGGTCCGTGAGTTCGAGCCCCGCGTCGGGCTCTGGGCTGATGGCTCGGAGCCTGGAGCCTGTTTCTGATTCTGTGTCTCCCTCTCTCTCTGCCCCTCCCCCGTTCATACTCTGTCTCTCTCTGTCCCAAAAATAAATAAACGTTGAAAAAAATTAAAAAAAAAAAAAAAAAAAAGGAAAACAAACAAACAAACAAAACCTATGAACCTACACAATGACCCTATATCCTTCACAGTAACTTACTCAAAATGCATGTCACTGGAGGCAAGGGAAATAAAAGCAAAAATGAACTACTGAGACCTCATCAAGATAAAAAGCTTCTGCACAACAAAGGAAACAACCAACAAAACTAACAGGCAACTGATAGAATGGGAGAAGATATTTGCAAATGATGTATCAGATAAAGGGTTAGTATCCAAAAATCTATAAAGAACTTACCAAATTCAACACCCAAAAAAATAAATAATCAAGTGAAGAAATGGGCAAAGAACATGAATAGACACTTTTCCAAAGAAGACATCCAGGTGGCTAACAGACACATGCAAAGATGCTCAACATCACTCATCATCAGGGAAATAAAAATCAAAACCACATTGAGATACCACCTCACACCAGTCAGAATGGCTAAAATGAACAACTCAGGCAACATCAGATGTTGGCAAGGATGTGAAGAAAGAGGAACCCTTTTGCACTGCTGGTGGGAATGCAAACTGGTACAGCCATTCTCAAAAACAATATGGAAGTTCCTCAAAAATTTAAAAATAAAACTACCCTATGACTTAGTAATTGCACTATTAGGAATTAATCCATAGGATACAAAAATGCTGACTCAAAGGGGCACTGTACCCCAATGTTTATAGCAGCACCATCCACAATAGCCAAATTATAGTAAGAGCCCAAATGTCCATCAACTGATGAATGGATTAAGAAGATGTGGTATGTATATGTATACACACACACACACACACACACACACACACACACACACACACACAATGGAATACTACTTGGCAATCAAAAAGGATGAAATCTTGTCATTTGCAACAACATAGATGGAACTGGAGGGTATTAAGTTAAGCAAAATAAGTCAGTCAAAGAAAGATATCATATGATTTCACTCATATGTGGAATCTGAGAAACTTAACAAATGATCATAGGGGAAGGAAAGGAAAAATAAGAAAAACAGAAGGAGGCAAACTATAAGAGACTCTTAAATACAGAGAACAAACTGTTGATGGGGGTGGGTTAAATGCGTGATGGCCATTAAGGAGGACACTTACTGGAATGAGCAGTGGATGTTATACATAAGTGATGAATCACTGGGTTCTACTCCTGAAGCCAAGACAACTCTGTATGTTAACTAATGTGAGAATTAAAAAAAAAACAAAAACAAAAACAAAAAACAAAAACCTTAGTCAAAATGAATCCCAGACCTAAGTATAAAATACAAAACTACATAATCTCCATAACATAGAAGAAAACCTAGATGACTTTGGATATGGCAGTGACTTTAGACATAACACCAAAGGCATGATCCATAAAAAAAAAAAAAATAATAACTGATAAGCTAAATTTCATTAAAATTAAAAACTTTTGCTCTGCAAAAGAGTGTCAAGAGAATAACACAACAAGCCACAGAATGGAAGAAACTATTTACAAAACGACACATCTGATAAAAGGAGTGTCATCTAAAATATACAAAGAACTCTTAAAATTCAACAATAAAAAAACACAGCCCTATTAAAATATGGGCCAAAGACCTTAAGAGACAACTCAATAAGAGGATATACAGATGGCAAATAAGCATATGAAAAGATCCTTCACGTCATATGTCATCGGGGAAATGCAAATTAAAGTAATAATGAACTACCACTGAAAACCTATTAAAATGACCAAAATCTGGAACACTAGTAAGACTAAATGCTGGGGAGGCTGTGGAGCAACAGGAACAGCCACTTTAGAAGAAACTCTGGCAGTTTCTTACAAAGCTAAACATACTCTTACCATATAATCCAGCAATCATACTCCTTGGTATTTACCCAAAAGAGCTATAAACTTATGTTCACATAAAAACCTGTACACATATATCTATAGCTGCTTTATTCATAAGTGCCAAAACCTGGAAGAAACCAAGATATGCTCAGTAGATAAATAAACTGTGGTATATCCAAACAATGGAATATTACATAACACTAAAAAGAAATGATCAGGCCATTAAAGGACATGGAGGAATCATAGCTGCATATTACTAACTGAAAGAAGCCAATCTGAAAAGGCTACATACTGCTTGATTCCAACTAGATGACATTCTGGAAAAGGTAAAATTATGATGACAGCAAAAAGATCAGTGGTTGCCAGAAGTGTCTGGGGATAGAAGGAGGGTGAATAGGCAGAGGAATTTTAGGGCAGTGAAATTACTCTGTAAGAAAGTATAATGATGGATATATGTCATTAATGCATTTGTCTAAACCCACGAACATACAGCAAAAAGAGTGAACCCCAATGCAAATTATGGACTTTGGGTGATTATACTCTGTCAACATAGGTTCATCACTATAACACGTGTACCATGCTGGTGTGGAGGATGTTGATAATGCGGCAGGGTATGCATGTGTAGGGACAGAGGACATATGGGAAATATCTATACCTTCCTTTAAACTGTGCTATGAACCGAAAACTGCTCTAAAAATAAAAATTAGTAAAATCTTAAAAAAAATAAGTAACTATAAAACTAGGTTAATAAGTGCACAACAGGGGCGCCCGGGTGGCTCAGTTAGTTAAGCATCCAACTTTGGCTCAGGTCATGGTCTCACGGTTCATGGGTTCAAGCCATGAACTCTCTACTTCAGCACAGAGTCCACTTCAGATCCTCTGTCCCCCTATCTATCTGTCCCTCCTCTGCTTATTCTCTTTCTCAAAAATAAATTCAAAAACTTAGAAAAAAACAGATATACAATATATTAAGATGTAATTTGTGACATCAATAACAAAGACAGGGTAGGCAGATATAAAAGAGTTAGAGGTTCTGTATATAAAAGTAAGTTGTTATCAGCTTAAAATAGATATTTCTAATTTTAACATTTTATGTAAGTTCCATGGTAACCACAAAAAAAATACTTACAGAAAATATACAAAATAAAGTAAGGAATCAAAGCATGTTAATACAAGATATGGGGGCACCTGGGTGGCTCAGTTGGCTAAGCATCCAACTTCAGCTCAGGTCATGATCTCGCGGTTCACTAGTTCAAGTCCCTCACGGGACTCTGTGCTGACAGCTCAGAGCCTGGAGCCTGCTTCCAATTCTGTGTCTGCCTCTCTCTCTGCCCCTTCCCTACTCACACACTCCCTTCCTCCCTCCCTCTCTCTCTCTCCCCAAAACAATTAACATTAAAAACATTTTTTTAATTTAAAAATAACAACACAACACAAAGGAAAGCACCAAGAGAGGAAAGAGGGACAAAATATAGCTCCAAGATAGACAGAAAGCTAAGAAAATGGCCAACAGTTTTTCTACATCAGTAATTACTTTAAATGTAAATGGCTTAAGCTCTTCAAAGGAAAGATACAGACTAGCTGAATGAAGTAAAAAAACCAAGATGCAATTATATGCTGTTTACAAAAACTCACCTTAGATGTAAAGACAGAAATCAGCTGAAAATGAAAGGATGGAAAAGATATTTCATCCAAATGGTAACCCAAAGAAAGTAGGGGTTGACATGCTTGTTTCAGACAAAATAGACTAAGTCAAAAACTGTCACAAATAGGAAAGGACATTATATAATAATAAGAGTCAATCCACAGGAGATATAACAATTGTGAATATATATGCACTTGATACCAGAGTACTCAAATATACAAGGCAAACATTGACAAAATAGAAGGAAAAAAAGAGAATAACACAATAATAAAAAATTTCAATTCTCCACTTTCAATAATGGATAAAATAAGGAGACAGAAGATCTATAAAGAAATAGAGGACCTGAACAACACTACAGACCAACCAGATATAAGAGACATATAGGGCACACTCCACTCAACGGCAGCAGAATATACTTTCTTCTCAAACACACATGAAACATTCTCCAGGACAGATCACATGTTAGGCCACAAGACAAGTCCTAACGAATACAGTAAGACTCAAATCCATACAAAGTATCTTTTCTGACCAAGATGAATTAAACTAGAAATATACAGAGCAGAAAAACTGGCAAATCCATAAATATGTGGAATTTAAACAACATGCGCTTGAAAAACCAAAGGGCCAAAGAAGAAATCACAAAGGAAATTAGAAAAATATCTTGAGACAAATGACAGTGAAAACACAACATACCACAACTTGTGGTTATAAGAAAAGCAGTCCTAAGATGGTAGTTTATAGCAGAAAATGCCTACATTAAGAAAGAAAAAAGATCTCCAACTAAGAACCTAACTTTACATCTCAAGGAATTAGAAAAGGAACAAACTACACTAAAACTTAGCAGAAGGAAGAGATTAATAAAGATTAGACTAGAAGTAATGAAATAAAGTATTGAAAAACAATATTAAAAGTCAATGAAACTAAGTCTCTTTCTTGAAAAGACCAACAAAATTGGCAAGCCCCTAACTAGATTAAGGAAAAAAAGAAGACTCAAATAATTAAAATCAGACAGGAAAAAGGAGAAATTACAACTGATGTCAAAGAAATAAAAAGGATTATGAGACTACGATAATTATACACCAACAAATTGGATAACAAACAAAATATGGATAAATTCTTACAAATACACAATCTATCAAGACTAAATTATGAAGAAATAGAAAATCTGAACAGATCTGTAGCAAGGAAAAGAGAATGAATCAGTAATCAAAACCCTCACAAAAAATAAAAGCCCAGGACCAGATGGCTTCACTGGAGAATTCTAGCAAACATTTAAATAAGAATTAATGCCAATCTCTCTGAAACTCTTCCAAAAAATTAAAGAGGAGGGAATACTTCCAAACTCATTTTATGAGCCAGCATTATTACCCTGATACCAAAGCCAGACAAAGATAATACAAGAAAACTACAGACTAGTATCTATATTGAATATTGATGCAAAAAACCAAAGTACTAACAAATCAAATTCAACAGCATATTAAAACAATTAGGGGCGCCTGGGTGGCGCAGTCGGTTAAGCGTCCAACTTCAGCCAGGTCACGATCTCGCGGTCCGCGAGTTCGAGCCCCGCGTCGGGCTCTGGGCTGATGGCTCAGAGCCTGGAGCCTGTTTCCGATTCTGTGTCTCCCTCTCTCTCTGCCCCTCCCCCGTTCATGCTCTGTCTCTCTCTGTCCCAAAAATAAATAAACGTTGAAAAAAAAAAAAAAAAAGATTAAAAAAAATAAAACAATTATACAGGGGTGTCTGGGTGGCTCAGTTGGTTAAGCGTCTGACTTTGGCTCAAGTCATGATCTCACGGCTCATGAGTTTGAGCGCTGCATCGGGCTCTGTGCTGACAGCTCAAAGCCTGGAGCCTGCTTCGGATTCTATCTCCCTCTCTCTCTGCCCCTCCCCTGCTCACGCTGTGTTTGTGTGTGTGTGTGTGTGTGTGTGTGTGTGTCTCTCTCTCTCTTTCTCCCCTCCCCCCTCTCAAAAATAAATAAACATTTAAAAAAAATTTTTTTAAACAATTATAGAGCATAAACAAATGGGTTTTGTCCCTTGAATACAAGGATCATTAAATATACAAAAACCAAGTGTAACACACCACATGAAAAAAATGAAGAACAAAAATCACATGGTGATCTCAATTGATGTACAAAATTTTCTGACATGATTAAACATCTTTTCATGAAAATCACTCAACAAATTAAAGGAAAGTACCTCAATATAATAAAGTTCATATACAAAAGGACCAGTGTTAACATCATACTCAATAGTAAAAACCTGGAAGTTTCTCCTCAAAGATCAGTAGCAAGGCAAAGATGCCCACATTCCCCACTTCTATGCAACATAGTACTGGAATTCCTAGACAGAACAATTAGGCAATAGAAAAAAATAAAAAGTCATCCAAATTGGAAAGGAAAAAGTAAAATCATGACTTTCACATGGCATAATGATACAGTCTTAAATGTAGAAAAGTCTAAGATTACACACACACACACACACACACACACTGTAAGAATAAATAAGTTCAATAAAGCTGCAAGATACAGAATCAACAGTCAAAAATCAGTTGTCTCTTTACACTAACAGTGAGCAAACTGAAAAGAAAATTAACAATCTCACTTATATTAGCATTAAAAAGAATAAAACTTAGGAATAAACTTTAACCAAGGAGGCAAAAATCTTGTACACACACACTCAAAAGCAAAATAGTGCTAAAAAAAATTAAAGATGACACCATAGAAAAATATCCCACGTCCATGGTATGGGGAGACATATTATTAAAATGTCATTACTAACAAGCTATCAAAAGATGCAACACAAACACTATCAAAATCCCAAAGTTTTTCACAGAAACAGGAAAATTCTAAAATTGATTTTGACCATCAAAGGACCCCAAACACCAAAACAATCTAGCAAAAGAACAAAGCTGAAGGCCTCACAAATATATTTGTGATTTCAAAAATATATTACAAAGCTACAGTAATCAAAGCAATATGGTATTGGCATACAGACTAACACATAAAATAATGGAAAAGAATGGAGAGCAGAAATAAAACCCTGTGTATACAGCCAAATGATTTTCACAATGTTAACAAGACTACACAATGGGAAAATGATAGTCTATTCAATAAATGTTGGGAAAACCATATCCACATACAAAATAATGAAGATGGACACTATCTTACACCATATGTAAAAATTAACTCAAAATGAGAAGAGAGAAAAAGGGACAAGAAATTTACTTGAAAAAATAAATAATAGCTGACAATTGCCATAATCTGGGAAAGGGAATGGACATTAAGATCAAGGAAACACAGAGAGCTCCCAACAAAATTAACACAAGGAGGTCTGCACCAAGACACATAATAATTAAAATAGCACAAAGCAGTGGGGCGTCTGGGTGGTTCAGTCGGTTAAGCGTCCGACTTCGGCTCAGGTGATGATCTCATGGTTTGTGAGTTCAAGCCCTGCATTGGACTCTGGGCTGACCCCAGAGCCTGGAGCCTGCTTTGGATTCTGTCTCCTTCTCTCTCTCCCCTCCCCACTTGTGCTCTGTCTCTCTCTGTCTCTCAAAAATAAATAAATGTAAAATAAATAAATAAATAAATAAAAAGTTTAAAATGGCACAAAGTGGTGATAAATGGAGAACTGTAAAAGCAGCAAGAGGAAAGAAAACAGTTACGTACAAGGAAACCCCCTCTAAGGCTATCAACTGATTTTTCAGCAGGAACATTGCAGGCAAGAAAGGAATGACATGATATATTTAAAGGGCTGAAAGAAAAAAACCTGAAACCAAGAATACTCTACCTGGCAAGATTATCATCAGAATAAAAGCAGAGATAATGAATTTCCCAACAAACAAAAGTCAAAGTTCATTACCACTAAACCAGCCTTACAAGAAACATTAAAGGGAATTCTTTTTTTGTTTTTAATGTTTATTTATTCTTGAGAGAGAGACAGAGCACAAGCAGGGGAGCAGCAGACAGAAGGGGACAGAGAATCTGAAGCAAGCTCCAGGCTCTGAGCTGTTAGCACAGAGCCTGACGCAGAGCCTGAACTCACAAACCAAACCGCAAAATCATGACCTGAGCTGAAGTCAGACACTTAACCAACTGAGCCACCCAGGTGCCCTGTAAAGGAAATTCTTGAGTGTAAAGAAAGAGCCATCTTCAGAATTAAGAAAATGAAGAAAAGAAAAAATTTTACAGGTAAATACAAACATATGATAACAGTAGTAGATTAATCACTTATAAAATCAGTATGGAGGTTAAAGCACAAAAACAATAAAATCAATTACATCTGTAAAAATCAGTCAAGGAATTGACAAGATAAAAAGATGCACAGGATGAGATCATATACATAAAACATGGGGAATAAAAACGCTTTTAGAATGGGTTAAAACTTGTGACCATCAATAAAGACTGATATACGCATATATGAACCTCATGATGACCACAAATCAAACACCTATCATACACAAAAAATACAGAGAAAGGAGTCCAGGCATAACCTAAAGAAAGTCATCAAACTACAAAAAATAAAAGAGCAAGAGAAGGAGAAAGGAACAGAGAGGAACTACAAAAACAACCATAAAACAAGTAACAAAATGGCAATAAGTACATACCTATCAATAATTACTTTAAATGTAAATGGACTAAATGCTCCAATTAAAAGACACAGGGTGACAGAATGAATAAAACAGTAAGACCAATCAACATGCTGCCTACAAGAGACTCACTTCAGAACTAAAGATACATGCAGATTGAAGATAAAGGGATAGAAAAACATTTACCATACAAATGGAAGCAAAAACAAAGCTGGAGTAACAGTACTAATTTCAGACAACTTAGACTTTAAAACAAATAGCAAAAGACAAAGTAGGACACTGCACAATGATAAAGGTAACAATCCAAGAGGACATAACAATTGTAAATATTTCTGTACCCAACATGAAAGCACCTAAATATATAAAGCAACTATTAACATATAAGGGAAGAAATTGACAGTAATGTAATAACTGTGGGGGAGTTTAACACCTACTTACATCAATGGATAGATCTTCCAGACAGACAATCAACAAGAAAACAGTGGCTATGAATGACACACCAGACCAGATGGACCTAATGTATATTCGAACACTCCATCCAAAAACAGTAGAAAGCACATTCTTTTCAAGTACACAATGGAACATTCTACAGAACAGATCACATTTTAGGTCACAAAACAAGTCTGAATAAAGTCAAAAAGACTGTAATCATATCATGCCTCTTTACAAACCACAACATCATGAAACTAGAAATCAATCACAAGTGAAAATCTGGAAAGAACACAAATAGATGGAAGTTAAAAAACATGCTATTAAACAATGGGTCAACCAAGAAATCAAAGAGGAAATAAAAAATACATAGAGACAAATTAAAATAAAAACGCAACAGTTGAAAATCTTTGGGATACAGCAAAAGCTGTTCTAAGAGAGAAGATTATAGCAATACAGGCCTACATCAAGAAGCAAGAAAAATCTGAAATAAACCACCCAACCTTACACCTAAAGGAGCTAACAAACAAAAAAGTAAAGACCAAGGTCAGTAGAAGGACAGAATAAAGATTAAAGCAGAAATAAATTAGAGACTGAAATAATTAAGAGCTCAACAAAACAAGGTGATAAAAGATAAAATTGATAAACCTTTAGCTAGACTCAATCAACAACAAAAAAGAGGGAAATCAAATATATATCAGAAATGAAGAAGTAGAAACAAGAACCAAGACCTCAGAAATAAAAGGGTTATAAGGGAATACTATGGAAAAAGTATACACCAACAAAATGGACAACCTAGAAGAAATGGATAAATTCCTAGAAACATATAACTTTCCAACACTGAATCAGGAAGAAATAAAAAATTTCAACAGACTGAAACCTGGCAACGAAATTAAAAAAAAAAAAACAAGCAAAACATTCCCAACAAAAGTCCAGGACAAGATGGCTTCAGAGGTGAATTCTACCAAACATTTAAGGAATAGTTAATACTTACTCTTCTCAAACCACTCCAGAAAAAGAAGAGGAAGGAAAACCTCCAAATTCCTTCTATGAGTCCAACATTACCCTGATACCAAAACCAGATAAAGACACCAAAAAAAAAAAAAAAAAAAAAAAAAAAGAAGGGGAACTACAGGCAAACATCTGTCATGAACACAGATGAAAAAATCCTCAACAAAATACTAGCAAACCAAATCCAACAATACATGCAAAAATCATGCACCATTATCAAGTGAGATTTATTCCCGGGATGCAAGGGTAGTTCAATATTCACAAATCAATCAATGGATACACACATTATCAAGAGAAAGAATAAAAACCATATGATCATCACAATAGTTGCAGAAAAAGCATCTGACAAAGTACAACATCCATTCGTGATAAAAACCCTCAACAAAACAGGTTTAGAGAGAATGTACCTCAACATAAGAAAGGCCATATATGAAAAAACCACAGCTAACATCATACTGAGTGGTGAAAAACTGAGAGCTTGTCCCCTAATATTAGGAACAAGACAAGTATGTCCACTCTTAACACTTTAATTCAATATAGTAGTGGAAGTCCCAGCCATGGCAATCAAAAAAAGAAATAAAAGGCATCCAAATTGGTAAGGAAGAAGTAAAACTGTCACACGATTTGCAGAGGATGATATTAGATATAAAAAACCCTAAAGACTCCACCCCAAAACTACCAGAACTAATGTGAATTTAGTAAAAGCCTCAGGATGCAAATTTAATATATAGAAATCTGTTGTATTTCTATACACTAACCATGAAGTAGCAGAAAGAAATTAAGAAAACAATCCCATCTGCAGTTGCACCAATAAGTATAAAATACCTAGGAATAAACTTAACTAAAGAGAAAGACCTGTACTCTGAAAACTATAAAACACTGATGAAAGTCACTGAAGATGACACAAATGAATGGAAAGACATTTCATGCTCATGGATTGGAAGAACAAATATTGTTAAAATATCCATACTACCCAAAGCAATCAACTGATTTAATGCAATCCCTATCAAAATACCAACAACAGGGGCACCTCAGGGACTCAGTAGGTTAAGCAGCTGCCTTCAGCTCAGGTCATGATCTCGCGGTTCATGGGTTTGAGCCCTACATTGGGCTCTCTGCTGTCTGTGTGGAGCCCACTTTGAATCCTCTGTCTCCCTTTCTCTCTGACCCTCCCCAACTTGTTCTCTGTCTCTCTCTCTTTCAAAAATAAATAAATAAAAATTTATTTAAAAAACATTTTTCATAGAACTAGAACAAACAGGGGCGCCTGGGTGGTGCAGTCGGTTAAGCGTCCGACTTCAGCCAGGTCACGATCTCGCGGTCCAGGAGTTCGAGCCCCGCGTCGGGCTCTGGGCTGATGGCTCAGAGCCTGGAGCCTGTTTCCGATTCTGTGTCTCCCTCTCTCTCTGCCCCTCCCCCGTTCATGCTCTGTCTCTCTCTGTCCCAAAAATAAATAAACGTTGAAAAAAAAAAAATTAAAAAAAAAAAAAAAAAGAACTAGAACAAACAATCCTAAAATTTTCAAGGAACCACAAAAGACCCCAAAAAGTCAAAGCAATCTTGAGAAAAAAAAAAAAAAAAAAAGCTGGAGGTATCATAATTCCTGATTTCAAAATACACTACAAAACTATAGTAATCAAAACAGTACTAGCACAAAATCAGACACAAAGACCAGTGGAACAGAATAGAGAGCCCAGAAATAAACCCATGTTTATATGGTTTAAGCTAGGAAAAGGGAGGCAAGAATATACAATGAGAAAAAAGTCTTTTCAACAATTGGTGCTGGGAAAACTGGATAGCTACAGGCAAAGGAATGAAACTGGACCACTTTCTTACACTATGTACAAAAATAAAAAATAAACTCAAAATGTATTAAAAACCTAAATGTGAGACCTGAAACCATAAAACTCCTACAAGAAAACACAGGCAATAACCTGACATCAGCCTTAGCATTATTTTTCTAGATATGTCTCTTCAGGCAAGGGAAACAAAAGCAAAAATAAACTTTTGGGACTACACCAAAATACAAAGCTTTTGCACTGTGAAGGAAACCATCAACAAATGGAAACCTACTGAATGAGAGAAGATATTTGCAAATAATATATTTGGTAAGAGGTAATATTCAAAATCTACAAAGAACTTTTATAACTCAACACCAAAAAAAAACCCCACAAATAATCCAATTAAAAAATGGGCAGAAGACTCAAATAGATAGTTTTCTAAAAAAGAAGATATACAGATGGCCAACAGACACATGAAAAGATGCTCAAAATGACTAATCATTAGAGAAATGCAAATCAAAACCACATTAAGATATCACTTCACACCTGGTCAGAATGGCCAGAATCAAAAAGACAAGAAATAAGTGTTGGCAAGGATGCAGAGAAAAGGAAACCCTCGTGCACTGTGGCTGGGAATGCAAACTAGTGCAGTCACTGTGGAAAACTGTATGCTATTGCCTCAAAAAATTAAAAATAAAAATACTATGCATATGTAGATTTATACACATATATACATACACACAATACAGTATTGCTCAGCCATAAAAAAAGAATGAGATCTTGCCATTTGCAAGACATAGATAGTATTATGATAAGTGAAATAAGTCAAAGACAAATACCATATGAGGAGAAGTGGGAGATACAGGTGGAATGAATATTTCACAGGGATGAGAAGTATAGCATAGGGAACACAGTGAACAGTACTGTAATAGCACTGTATAGTGACAAATGAAAGATAACATTTGTGGTGAACTTAGCAGAACACATAACTTGTCAAATCACTATGTTGTACACTTAACACTAATGTAACATGGTGTGTAAAAACACACACACTGCTTTGTAAAGGAAAAGGCACAATAAATGCTGAGGTAATAAAAAAAAAAAAAAGAAGAAATGGGCAAGATTTATCTGACAAAAACTTTAAAACACTCCTGAATTATAAAAAACCTGCCTACAACAAATGAAAAACCATCCCTTTCCTCTTAGAACAACTCAACATGATAAAGATGTCAGGTCTCCATAATTCATAAGTTTAATAAAATCTCAATAAAGACACCAAAAGCTTTTTTAATGGACCTAAATGAGTTAATTTCAAAGTTTGTGTGAAAAAAAACAGGCAGTTCACATGAAAGTAACAGCCAGGAGAACACTGAAAATGAAAAGTTAAAAGTCAAAGGAGGACTTAGCCCTATCCAACATTAAAGTATACTATACAGTTTCTATACTTAGCAGTGTGGTACCAGTGCATAAATGAACAAGCAGGCTGCTGGAATATGCATAAAGTCAAAGAAAAAAAAAAAAAAGACCTAAGTAGTAATGAAATTTAGTACATCAATAAAAGGGGTATCACAAATCACTGGGGCAAAGATGGACTTTTTAATAAATGGTGATGTGACAACAGCCAACTGAAAAAAGAAAACAATAGATCCTGGGATGCAAGCTGGTGCAGCCACTCTGGAAAACAGTATGGAGGTTCCTCAAAAAACTAAAAATAGAACTACCCTACAACCCAGCAATGGCACTACTAGGTATTTATCTAAGGGATACAGGTGTGCTGTTTCAAAGGGACACATGCACTGCTATGTTTATAGCAGCTCTATCAACAATAGCCAAAGTATATGGAAAGAGCCCAAATGTCCATCAATGGATGAGTAGATAAAGAAGATGTGGTGTATGTATACAATGGAGTACTACTCGGCAATCAAAAAGAATGAAATGTTGTCATTTGCAACTACATGGATGGAACTGGAGGGTATTATGCTAAGTGAAATTAGTCAGAGAAAGACAAAAATCATATAACTTCACTCATATAAGGACTTCAAGAGACAAAACAGATGAACATAAGGGAAGGGAAACAAAAATTATATAAAAACAGGGAGGGGGACAAAACAGAAGAGACTCATAAATATGGAGAACAAACTGAGGGTTATGGGAGGGGCTGTCGGAGGGGGGATGGGCTAAATGGGTAAGGGGCACTAAGGAATCTACTCCTGAAATCATTGTTGCACTATATGCAAATTAATTTGGATGTAAATTAAAAAAATAATAAAACAAATTAAAATTAAAATAAATAAATAAAAACAATAGATCCATACCTCATATCATTGACAAGAACAAATCCAAATATATAAAAGACATAAATGTAAAAAATGAAATAAACAAGACACATCAGTGAACTCCTATCTGGGTATAAGGAATGAATTTCTCTATATTCTGAATGTAAGGAAAGATGCATTGAGAGAAGAGTGATAGGGGCGCCTGGGTGGCGCAGTCGGTTAAGCGTCCGACTTCAGCCAGGTCACGATCTCGCGGTCCGTGAGTTCGAGCCCCGCGTCAGGCTCTGGGCTGATGGCTCAGAGCCTGGAGCCTGTTTCCGATTCTGTGTCTCCCTCTCTCTCTGCCCCTCCCCCGTTCATGCTCTGTCTCTCTCTCTGTCCCAAAAATAAATAAACGTTGAGAGAAGAGTGATAAATTTGACCACATAAAAACGCTTCTGCATGGCCAAGAAGTAGCATGAACAAAATCAAAAGACCACTTGAAAGACTAAGAGAATATATTTGCCATATGTATTACAGCTAAAGGGTTGATTATCTAGTAACTCTTTAAAATTAAAGGAAAAAAATATCAAAAACCCAAAAGACATGAAGAGAAAATTTGCATACAAAAAAGACAGAAAAATGGCCCTCAAACATAAAAAAAGATGTTCAACACTTATGATAAAAAGAAATGAAAACCAAAACTACATTACAATACCATTTTTCATTTATCACACGGGCAAATATTTAAATATGCCAACATATTCTATTGATGAGGTTGTTGGGAAACAGGACTCTTACATACTACTGACAGTTTTATTTACTTTATGAGAGAGAGAGAGAGAGAGAGCTCGGGGTGGGGGGGGGTGGGGGAGGGACAGAGAGAGACAGAGAAACCCAAGCAGCCTTCTCACTGTCAGCCCAGAGCCCAATGCGTGGCTTAAACCCATGAACTACCCACAAACCGCAAGATTATGACCTGAGCCAAAATCAGACACTTAACTGACTGAGCCACCCAGGCACCCCAGGATTTTAGCAATTTCTATCAAAACTACAAACTTATTTATCTTTTCATCTGGCAATCCTATTTGTAGGAGTTTCCCCTAAAAATATACCTCCAACAATATAAAAATTTTCATGTACAAGGTTATCTATGGCAGCTTTTTAGTAACTGCAAAATATAGGAAGTATCCTTAATGTCCATATGTAGAAGATAGGCTAAACAAATTATGATAGAGCCACACAATGAGCAACTAAGCAGCCATGAAAAAATGAGTAAGATTACTATTAAGTGACATGGAGTGTTTTCCAAGATAAACTAGTAAACAAAAGGACAAAAGTACAAAAGAATATCTATAGTATACCATGGATATACTACCACTTTGTTTAAAAACAAACAGAGGAGTGGTGCCTGGATAGCTCAGTCAGTTCAGCACCCAACTCTTGGTTTCAGTTCAGGTCATGATTCAAGGGTCGTGGAATTGAGCCCGGCATTGGGCTCCACACCGACCATGGAACCTGCTTAAGATTCTCTCTTCCTCTCCCTCTGCCCCTTCCCTGTCTCAGGCATGCGACTTACACACATGCACACACACTCTCTTGTTCTCTCTCTTTAAAAAAAAAAAAAAAAAAAAAGTAAAACCTAAAATACAAATAGAATTAGTTACCTATGGAGTGGTTAGAAACAAGGTACAAGGGAGAAAGGGGAGTGGTATTTCTCTGCATATGCCTTTTTAGTATAGTACTATCTGTTAGAACCATATTAATATTTCACATACTAAAAGAAAGGGAGAGACAAATAAAATTTTAAAATTTAGCGGGATAAAAAAACTTGAAATATAAACAAAAACAAACAAATCTACCTCTTTGAAGAAACTAACCATAATGAAGTGGGGAAGAGAACTATATACCCCCACAGTAAAGATAAAAAGTAGCACAAAAAATATTAACCCTAGTTTGTAAGTTTGTTTTTTTACAGTGGTATGTATCAGCAATTCTAAAAGTACTTTCTGCGTATTCTGGAATGAGGAAATAAATAAACATACAGTGAATAACAGGAGCAGATCCCTCACTGTCGCAAAAGGAAGTGAAATATGTCACAACTTGAATATTTTGAGAACATAAAAATTATATCAAAAAGCTGGGGTGCCTGGGTAGCTCAGTCAGTTAAGCGTCTGACTTCGGCTCAGGTCATGATCTCAGTTTGTGAGTTTGAGCCCCACATAGGGCTTGCTGCTGTCAGTGCAGAACTTGCTTCAAATCCTCTGCCCACACCCCCACTCTCACATACTTTCTCTCTCAAAAATAAACAAACATTAAAAACAATTATATTAAAAAGCATAATCACCTAATTACTCTGTAACTCATCCATGGAAACCACAACAAACTTCACATATTTGACTTCCCCCTGCCATCCCTCAGAACATGCTTCATCTTTCAATTACTTTTTACATGTGTAACAAGTTTTCTGGAAGTATCTGACTTACCATGACTGAAATCACTCATTTCTATTAAAAAGCACAGAGATCATTAACAACACACCTTTGCTTTAGAATCGTATTTTTTTCTTTGAAAAACTGACTACTTTCATCTTTTCTGTTTAAAATATAGCCTTGATTACCCATGCTGTTCAGGAATGAGTTGTTCAATTTTCTTGTTAAACCAAGATTAAACTCATTTAGTTCAAATATTTTGAAAAATTCTTAAAATATATTCTTAAAATAGTATGTGCATAGGACATAGATAATGTACTTTCTCAAAATTTAAGACTTTTCAGTGACTCCAGATTATTTAGTTATTATAGTTAAATGCCAAAGTGTCAATCCAAGAGGCTGAAAAGTTGTTCTGAATAAACCTCTGAACTTGTTTTCTGATATACAAAATAAAGGTATTACGATGCATGATGCCCTGATTGAGTTACAAAACTCAAATTACTAAATGCATATGTGCTAGATAGTTTGTGGTTGACTAGACATCACTGCTATTGTTTTTAAAGTCTTCCTTGCATTGCAAAGGAAATTAACATTTCCAGACACACCCCCCCCCCCCTTTGGAGATAGATGTAGGTAGATAATTGGGCAGAAAAACACCTTCCAGGTGAATGGTTTCTTGAGAGCCACCCACTTTGGTGCTACCAACTGAGAGAGTACTTAAAATTTCCAGTGACTTCTGAGCAAACAACCAGCTGCCATGCTTCAAGCTAAAATAATCAGTGACAGTTCTCCTAATTCCCTGAATCCTTCCAAAGGTTACAAAAGTTTCTTATGTTAGTACCCTAATGCTTGAAATCAAACTCTAAATGACTGATGCACGTGAAAATATATGGAAGTATATGTGAAAATATAAACTAAAAAAGACCATAAAAAACATGAATTATTATTTTTGTTCCCAATGATGGGAAATTTCAATTGAAGCTGTTTTCTGGTAATCAGACTCTTTTTAGACAAATCAATACATCCAAAAAAACAGCTTTCCTTCTCCAAATCAATAAAACAATAAAACTTTTTCTTGCTACAAAACCCAGCTCTCTACCTAACTTCATTTCCCCATTTAATCATTCATTCAAATCAAGACATGTTTACCAAGCAAGGCATTTTGCTAGGTAATAAGAGGGTGCCACTGCAAGAGTTTGCAATATGTGAGAATAACAAAAACATAATATTCAAAATAGAATTGTTACAAATCAGGAACCACAGGTGATGGTGGGTCAAGAAAGGAGGGATTAAATTTAACTTGGGAATGAAAAGGTAAAAAAATCAAAAAAGGACTGAGAAATAATTAAAGGTTAAATAGAACCAAGCATTAAAGGATAGAAAGATTTCTCAAAATAAAGATATGCAAGAAAGCCGAAGAGCATACTCAAAGAAACAAAGCTAGCAACTCAGGGACATGTATGAAAAAAAAGGTATGTAACACAAGGTGGCTTATCCATAGAGTATAACAGAGGAGAAGAGGCTGAGGCCAAATAACACAAGGCCAGAAAGCTAAATATTTGAACTTTACTGCTATTAACCAACTTCAGATTCATACAACTTACAAAATTTCATGCCTAGATAACAAAACCAGGCTGTTAATATATCCCTAAAACTAGAGCCTAATAGTAGTATGAAGAACTAAGAGAGAAAAGAAAATGATCTGCCTAAAATGCTGTTTTTATCCTAACATTCTTCTGCTCAAAAACCTTCAATAATTTCTGAATGCCTATTTTTATCAAGTCTGTCAATACCATAGTCCCCATCCTACTTAACCAAATTTTCTACCATTGCCCAAATGTACAACTGTCTCCAGACAGGCTATTCTCTGTATTAATGGCCCTTGAGCACAGCCAGAAAACACAGGTGGAATATTAGACTGTGTATTAATGTATTAGTCTAGCTGTGCATTAGTCTGTTCCAACTGCTATAACAAACTAAAGTCCAGCAGAATGGACAGCTTAAACAACAGAAATTTATTTCTCACAGTTCTGGAGGCTATTATAATTCTAAAATGAAGATGCCAGCTAATTTGGTTACTGGTAAGGGCTGTCTTCCTGGCTTATAAATATCCACCTTTTCACTGTGTCTTCACGTGGCCTTTCCTCTGAGTGCATACCCAGAGAAAGAAAAAGATCTCTCTCCTCCTCTTCTTTTAAGGCATGTGAAGATACATGTATCCCTACAGGATTAAGCTCTACCCTATGACCTCATTTAACCTTAATTACCTCCATAAAGACCCTTTCTTCAAATATAGCTATGTTGAGGGTTAGGGCATCAATATACGAATTTACGGGAGACACAAACTCATTCTATAACACACTGAGGCAAGATCTCGAAAAATTCTAGCTTCTTCTCTTACATTCTTCAAAAATGTCCTCCATCGTGTGAAAAAGCCCTGTCCTGACTACTAGAGAATGAGAAGCCAGTGAGGATGAGTGACCCCAGGTGAAATTAGCAGAACTGTCAGCTGAGCTCAGTCAAAATCATAAAATCATGAGAACATAAATGATTGTTGCTTTAGATCACTAAATTTGGAAACAGTCTGTTACAAATAGCTTTGTAACAGCGATAAATATCTACTACAGCATACCTTCTTGTTCTGCTTTTTGACCTAGATCTCTGAACTCTATAGGATTTCCCTCGACCCCTTGAACGACTTCGACTTCGTTTTCTTCGAGAGCCATACGAAGAGCTACTGCTTGATCGATGCCTGCGTCTGAAATAAAATAAAATCAAGTGTCATTGCTATAAAAAATTTTTTACAGGCATTAGACAGAAATCTTCTAGATTCTAAAGAATCGTCTCATTTTTACTACTTCTCACTCTTTCCTAGAAGCAAATAGAGATAAAATGTTATTCTTCTTTAACAGTCAGATGACTGATGCATAGTTTAGTCATTGGATCCAGCTACTAATTAACACGTTAGGGGGCCTCAGCAGTATACTATCCTTCCAAATATTATCAGACGATATTTCATGAGAACTACACCAGTTTATATCTACATGCCTACAAAGAACAAAGGACAGACACTAGACCCATGGATTGGGCCTGGCAAAAAGGAAAACCTTTGGGAGAATGAGGGGTTGGGCCAAATGGGTGAAAGGGAAAGGGAGATACAGGCTTCCAGTCATGAAACGAGTAAGGCACAGGAATAAAAAGCAGAGCATAAGCAATATAGTCAATGATATTACAACAGCAATGTAACGGAACAGAGGGTAGCTATACTTGTGGTGAACACAGAATAATGCATAAACCTATCAAGTCACAAAATTGTACACCTGATACTAATGTAGCATACTCAAAATAAAAACTAAAAAAAATTTTTAAAAACTTTTGGGTTGGCACTTAACCCTCATAAATATAACTTCTAAAAGAAAAAATGTTTTACCCAAAAAAATTGAAAGTTTTTTTGACCCAAAAAAACATATAAATACTAAAGAATGCTACTCTCATTACTAAATAAGTAAAAATTATAAAAATTACCTTCTATCATATGAATGAGAGCGAGGCTGAAGATCTCTGGACCAAGATCTTGACTTTGACCTTGATTTCCTTCCACCTTTCTTTCGGCTATATGTTCTACTATCTGAAGAACTACTTGAAGATGACCGTCTACGGTGTTTCTTTTTTCTCTTGCTTCTGCTTTCTTCTTCAGTATCTGATGACCGGCGTCCCATTTCTGTAAGTGTAAATTCAAAGAAAATTTTTTCTAGCATAATGGCACAATGGATGAAATTTAACATAATAATATTTGTAGAACTTTGTAAAAATTTAAAAAGTCTTAAAGTAAAATTTTAAATGTACCTGGCACTTTGACAAGACATGAGAAGTAGCTCTAGTATAGTCTTCAAGAATTATCAATTGTTTTTACAATTTATGAACAATTTAAATTTGTCCATAATTTTTTCAAAACTCTCTGTAAAGAGTCAATTATGAGAACGGGATACGAATATAAATTATTATAAATTTTCTTATATTTTAAGTTGCACTTACCATCAATTATACGCTGAGTTAGGGATCAACCATTAATCCTTGCACATTTCCTAAAGCTAAAAAATATTTTACTACCTTTTATAGTTACATTTTTCTAACTAAAAATACTAAATTTTTAAATGGATAAAACCTCATTAGTTATCAACAAAGTACAAACTGAAACAATGCAAAGTACTAACGTTGATGAGGCTATTGTTAAGTCAGTCAACTCTGCATACTGCTAATTCCTATATAAAGTGATGGTATAAATCCTTCTAGAATGCAATTAAGCAGTAAAAAAAAAAAAAAAGAGTCATTAAAATGTTGATTTTTTTTTTTGACAAAGCAATCCTACTTCTAAGAATATATCTGCAAAGTTTTTCTTAAAAGGAAGATATATTCATGAAGATATTCATTATAGCATTATTAAAACCATATCTCCAGAGACTACACTGTAACAAAATATGTACATATGAGTAAGAGCAAAAATGAAAATAATTGATAATATTTAAGCAATGAAACTGGGTAATTGTTTTTATTTTACGCTATTTTCTATATGGCTATAGTAATGTTTGTATATTTAGTAAGCAAAAGAGAAAAAAATACAGAAATACAACTTTTTTATTCTTAAGAATTAACTTAGTTGAGGGGCGTCTGGGTGACTCAGTCAGTTGGGCATTGGACTTCTGGCCCAGATCACGATCCCACACTTTGCGGGTTCAAGCTCCACATCGGCTCTGTGCTCACAGCTCAGAGCCTGGAGCCTGCTTCAGATTCTGTGTCTCCCTCTCTCTCTGCCCCTCCCTTGCTTGCACTCTGTCTCTCTGTCTCCCAAAAATAAATAAATATTTTTTAAAAATTAAAAAATAAAAAAACAATTAACTTAGTTGAGGGGCACCTGGGTGGCTCAGTCAGTTAAGGGTCCGACTTTGGCTCAGGTCATGATCTCACAGTTCGTGAGTTCGAGCCCCACGTCGGGCTCAGTGCTGTCAGCTCAGTGCCTGGAGCCTGCTTCAGATTCTGTGTCTCCCTTTCTCTCTGCCTCTCCCCGACTCACACTCTGTCTCTGTCTCTCAAAAATTAATAAATGTTAAAAAAAATTAAAGAATTAACTTAGTTGATAAGAAGCTTCCTGTCTTAAAGTCAGCCTTTAGTCTCACACACAATCTCATTTATTTTACTAAAATAGTTATTAGCTATCTTTCAGTGTCACATAAAAACAAGATCCATCCTATGTGATGGTTAAGATAAACAGTTAATGGAGCAGATAAATAAATCTCATAATTCCCTTTAATATTTATTCAAAATAAGTTAATAACATTACTATGAACAAAGCACAGTGTTAAATTACAGCTTTGTTTTCAGAATGGTCAGGAAAGCCATCCCCTCCCTGACTCTAACACAATACCACCTGAAAGTTGAAAATCACAATACCACTTGAAAATCACTGTCAGGACTAATTCAAAACATCAAGCTATTTACCTAGGGCCAGAATTAGACTTTAAATATAGTTCTGAACCTCCAAGTTGTTCATAGTTCTAGTATTTTACAGTTAAAATATTGGGAAGACTTGGTTTTGAAACTTTCAGTAAATCACTTGTAAATCAAAGCCAGTTTCCTCACTGAAAAATGAAATTGCACTGGCTAACGATCATCATGACCCTTTCCAGCTTCCAAATACTATAATTATGAAAGTATACATATATAGACCGTATAAATGTACATATATACACACTTAAATATCCACATATATATCCATTATATATAACATGTAACCACGTCTGTGTATGTGTATTTTCACTAAAGAATGTTACATAATTGCATGATAACAATCACCTAAGTCTTCCTATTTCCTGTTTTTTTCTTTCTTGTTTTCATCTTTAGACAGTTAATGATGTTTCTTTGCCCACAAATAACCATTTAAATTAAGATGAGTTTTTATGATAATCTTATCTGGTTAAAAAAATACTAAAATGAGCATGAAAGGATAAAGAAGTACAAATTCACAACGATAAAGAGACTAGAAGAGAAAACAACAGGAACAGTAGACAAGATATGTCAATAAATTTTTAGCAAATGAAAACCAGATGGAGAATTTAGAGCTAAGAAAGTTGAATATCAAGCAACTGCAGAGAATTCCAACAAGAGAAAGGCCAATTCACGTAGCAAAAATCAGAAAGGGTCAAGAATTTGAGACACCAGATACCAGAGCAGGCACAATGGGTCATGAGACTAAAATACAGAGAATTAGTTGAAAATGTAAAAGAAGTAATCTCCCAGGTCCTCCCCCATCCAAACCAGATAAGTAACTACTCCTCTCCAGTCCCAGCAGGAAAGATGGTTTATTTTAGGAAAACGATGAAACAATGAAGCACCAGGTCCAGGGTAAAAGAGGGCAGAAAGATGCTAAACTTAAAGATGCCAAAGTTAAAGGAAAATGAAGGTTTATAATCTAATGGTAAATACTGCAGCACTCTGTGTACTTGGATCCAAGAATTCTGGCAGAAGATTCTTTACAAAAACTGATAGGTAGCCAAAAAAAGGTAAATAAATATTTGAAGGTCCTCTGAAAAAAAGGCCAGGCCCTTACCCAATCACCCTTTAACCAAACCCACCAGTTAACAAGTCCAAACCTTAAACGATAAACTTTTCTCTGTAAACTTTTTTGTTGTTGACCTTTTAGTGATTATACAACAAAAGATAACCAATCACATGATGAAAGCCTTCATCATAAGAGACAGAACCAAAACAAAAAGAAAAAAAAGCAACTTTTAGTAAACAGGGAACATGCAGAAAAAATCAGTTAATATCCTCAGAAACATGAGAAGATGATCCCGCAAACAAGAATAGGAAGAACATGCAAAGAACAGGAAAGCTTGAAATTCAAACAAATGATAATTTGTAATAAAAAGTACAATAGTGTAGGGGCTCCTGGGTGGCTCAGTTGGTTGAGCGTCAGACTCTTGATTTCCGCTCAGGTCATAATCCCAGGGTCATGGGATGGATCCCAGCATAGGGCTGGAGCCTACATAAGATTCTCTTTCTCTCTCCCCCTTTGCCCCTCTCCCCTGCTCATGTGCACACATGCTCTCACTCTGTGTCTAAAATAAAAACAACAACAAAAACAAATCAATAGGGTTAGAAGATAAGGTCAAAAGACTTGAAGAAAGTAGAAAGAAAAAGAAAAAATAGGAGGTAGGTGCCTGGCTGGCTCAGTCTGCAGGGCATGTGACTCGATCTCAGGGTTTTGAGTCCCACATTGGATGTAGAAATTACTTAAAAATAAAATATTAAAGGGGCGCCTGGGTGGCCCAGTCAGTTGAGCGTCCAACTTCGGTTCAGGTCATGATCTCGCAGTTCGTGGGTTCAAGCCCAACGTCGGGCTCTGTGTGGACAGCTCAGAGCCTGGAGCCTGCTTCGGATTCTGTGTCTCCCTCCCTCTGCCCCTTCTCCGCTCATGCTCTCTCTCTGTCTCTCAAAAATGAATAAACGTTAAAAAAATTAAAAAAAAAAAAAGGAGATAAGAGAGGATCAATCCAGAAAGTTGGATATTCAATGAATATGCATTCCATAAAAAAAAAAGGAGGAGGAGAAAAGAGATAAAAATATCCAAAGAATAATTCAAAAGAATTTCCAGAATTGAAAGACATTGCTTTAAATCCCCAGGACAATGAAGTAATAAAAGACATACACCAGATATATCTCAGAAAAATTCAGACACCAGCCATATATAGAAGATCCTAGAAACTTCCAAAGAGAAATAAATAGGGGGAATCACAAAGGGCTTCTCAACAGCAACACAGAAAACAAAAAGCACTTGCCTTTACAAATCTAAGTGAAAATGATTTTCAACCTGTCTATATTAAGACCCAATCACTGATGTAGTAACAGATCAGAATAAAGACACTTTCAAATATGCAGTCTCAAAACTATACCTTGCACTCACCCTTTCTTAGGAAGCTACTAAACGATGTGCTCCACCAAAAGTAGAGAGTAAACCAACAAAGATGACCCAGATTCAAGAAAAAAAAAAGGAAAAAAAAAAAAAATCTAACAACTAGACACAGGTGAAAAGTCCCAGGATGATTACAGGCCTAGGTATAAGAGATATATCAATGAGCAAGTGACAAAAACCCTTGCCCACTATAATAGCAATTCTCAAAATGGAGTTAGTAGACCTTTGCAGGTCCCTAAGACCCTTTCAGGGATCCAAGAAATCAAAACTATTTTCATTATAATATTGAAACATGATTTCCCTTTTTCACTGTGTTGACTTTTGCACTGATGATGTAAATAAAAGCAATAGTAGGCAAAACTGCTGGAGCCTTAACAAGAATCAAGGCAATGGCATCAAATTATACTAGTAGTAGTCATTATATTCTTCACTGCAACACACAGTTTAAAAAAATTTTTTTAAGGCAGTTTCACTTAAGAATGTCCTTGATAAAGCAGTAAAAATCATTAATTTCATTAAATTTCAGGGGTGCCTGGGTGGCTCAGCCAGTTGAGTGTCTGACTTCAGCTCAGGTCATGATCTCACAGTTCGTGGGTTCGAGCCCTTCATCAAGCTCTGTGCTGACAGTTCAGAGCCTGGAGCCTGCTTTGGATTCTGTTTCCCTCTCTCTCTGCCCCTCCCCTACTTGCACTCTGTCTCTCTCTCTCTATCAAAAATAAATAAACATTACAAAAAATTTAAATTTCAACCCTTGAGCACACA
This sequence comes from Leopardus geoffroyi, assembly GCF_018350155.1. Classification (NCBI taxonomy): domain Eukaryota; kingdom Metazoa; phylum Chordata; class Mammalia; order Carnivora; family Felidae; genus Leopardus; species Leopardus geoffroyi. The sequence goes on from NC_059333.1 coordinate 106,998,924, forward strand.
TCTTTTTAATATTCTGTATGATGAAATGAGAAATACACTTACCTGCTGCTGCATACTAACGAATAATGGATACCTTGAGAACAAGCATTTGTACAAATGAATTTCAAATTGAACTAGCTTTTGTCATGAAACACCAGTTTTTAAAAAGTTTACTAGAGAATGTGTGAGACAGCGTGCATGAGCAGGGGAGGGGCAGAGAGCAAGAGGGAGAGAGAATCCCAAGCAGGTTCTGTGCTGTCAGCACAGAGCCTGACATGGGACTCAATCTCACCAACTGTGGGATCATGACCTCAGCCAAAACCAAGAGTCAGACGCTTAACCAATTAAAGCCACCCAGGTGCCCTAAAACACTATTTTTAAAAAAACTAACCATGATTATTCAGACTTGAGTATTTGGCAGACATCTTCCCAGAAATGAACGAAGAGTCTTTCACTGCAAGGAAAACTGACATTTGTTGCCAACGATAAAATTTTAGCTCTCAAGCAAAAATTAGAATTTTGGACTTGTATCCACCAAGAGAGACTGACAGCTTCCCAGTTACTAAACATTTCTCTGATGAGATCAGTAGTGATATTAACAAATGTGAATTTTTAAAAATTACATAATAAGGTAAAAATCTAGAAGATATGCATAACTCAGTGAACCATTATTTTCCCAAAGGCCCACTCATGATGTCACAGAATCCATGACAAAAATCCACTCACAGTGTAAGACAAACCAAAAGATTTTAATGTAAGTCATTGATATGGCTTCAAATATCAGATTGCAACCAACCTTAAGGAAACTACTACTTGTCAGGGTGCCTGGGTGGCTCAGTCGGTTGAGAGTCTGGCTTTTGGTTTTGGCTCAGATCATGATCTCACAGTTCGTGACTCTGAATCCCACCCCACACCAGGCTCCACACTGACAGTGCAGAGCCTGCTTAGGATCTTCTCTCTCAAAGTGAATAAATAAACTTTAAAAAAGAAAGAAAGAAAGAAAGAAAGAAAGAAAGAAAGAAAGAAAGAAAGAAAGAAAGAAAGAAAGAAAGAAAGAAAGAAAGAAAGAAAGGAAAAGAAAGAAAAAAGAAACTACTACTTGTCATGTTTTGGTGTGGTATCAAAGAAGTAATTATCTGAAAAGGCTATTAAAATACTTATTTTTCAAATACCATATCTTTGTGAATCCAGATTTTCTCCCTATACGTTAATCATAACAACTCATCACAACAGACTAAATGCAGAAGCAGATGTTAAGAATACAACTGTCTTCTATTAAGCCAGACATGAGAGATTTGAAAAATGGAAAATAATGCCACTTTTCTCACTAAGTTTGTTTTGGAAAATACAGTTATTTTTCATATCAAATGTGTTATTTGTTGCCATGTAATGGGCTTATTATTTTTACGTGGATTAACATTTCAAAATTTTCTAATTTAATTACTAGTAAGGCAATATTTATAGATACAGCCCACATAGACAAAAGTTCTTGGAGTTCACCATAATTTTCAAGGGTATAAAGGAATCCAGGGTATGTGGGTGGCTCAATCAGTACAGCATCTGACTCTTGATACCAAGGTCATGAGTTCAAGCCCCACGTTGGGCATGGAGCCTACTTAAACAAATAAACAAATAGAGTTGTAAAGGAATCCTAAAACTAGAAAGTTTGCCATTCTCCACTCTTGCCCAGCTTATTAAGTCCCTATGTAAGGCATAAAGAAGTAGAAAGAACATGACACAGATCTAATTATGTACCTTGCTGTTGACTGGAGAAAAAAGAAAGAGAATAGGAGGTGGGTATAAATTTTCCTTTAATTTCAAACAACATAATGCACCCCAGTAGAAGAATGATTACATTTAACCCAGAAAAGTTAATGAAAGATACAAAATCCTTCCTTAGAGGAACTAAGTAAAAGAAAGTTCAAAAACCATGTCACAAAACTATGAATGTATTTTCAAATAACACATTTACATTTCAGAAAAATTCCACTGAAGTATAATTAATCAAGAGATATCAAAAGCCACTATATTTCTTTATTACAGTTAGCTTCAAATATTTATTCAGAAAAAGTGAACACTAAAAGCAAATAAGAGAGATCCAAAAATTGTCTTCTCTATCAATGACAGGTTCTGAAATCGTACTCACCACCCTAGATACATACTTACCTCTGGGTTTTCATATCATTGGCATATAATTGAAAATACTTACTCATGAGTACTTACTTACGTTACACACTCCTAGTAAGAAAGAATTCTTTATACTTAACTCCGTCGTTAAGGTACAGTACATGTAAAATACATTAATAACTCTTTCTGATAAGGGCAACAATGAATTAAGCAGAGATCTTTAAGAGTCCCACAAGCTAACAATTTTTCAATCTATCTGTAAACAGAAAAGGCAAGTACAGGAACAGAACTCATACAGCTCTTGGTTTTCTGTCCTCCCTCTATTTTCTAGTACTTCCTGGTACGTCTCTTGGTTGTAAACCTTACCCAAATACTCCCACTACAGAACTAAAACCAGGTAAGGACTACAGCAGGACATCAATTCACAAAAACATCTCATTGTAAAGTTTAAGTGACTAATTGAAGATGTGAAGCCAAGATGTGCTCATTCAAAAGACAGCTCAAGGCATACACAAATAGTTCCTTTGTCTAGTTATTTAAAAAAGTACAAAAAGCAATTAACCTTTTTCAGAAAACATGCAGTTAGAACAAAGATTCCTAGAGGATATGACAGTTTATTTCTCCACTACTCATTCATTAGTATACCAATCTTTTTTATCTTGGACACATGGCAAAAAAAAAAAACAAAAGAAAAAAGGAAAGAAAGAAAAGAAACGAAACGAAAAGAAAAGAAAGAAAAAAGAAAAGAACAGGCATGTCAATGGGAAATCCACCTCAAAGAGGTAAAGTAAAAAAAAGTAAAAATATCATTTTAGCATAGGAAGAAATCTGTAAACAAGTACAGAATCATGCAAAAACAGTGAAAAAACTGAGGTAAAATTCTAATTTGATATAAGAAAGCAAAATTCAAAAGAGATACAGAATTGTCAAAACACTCTCCATTCACAAAAAAATTTGCTGACTAGCATCTTTTTTTTTTTTTTTTAAGTGTATTTATTTTGTGAGAGAGAGCATGAGTGGAGAAGAGGCAAAGAGAGAGCATGAGTGGGGAAGAGGCAAAGAGAGAGGAAGAGAGAGAATCCCAAACAGGCTCCGTGCTGTCAGCATAGAGCCCAACTCGGGGCTCAAACCCACCAACGGTGAGATCATGACCAGGGCCAAAATCAAGAGCCAGAAGCTTAACTGACTGAATCACCCAGGCGCCCCCTAGCATCTCTTTTTTAAAAAAAACTATCAGTCATAAATATTTCTCCCCAGTGGTTTGAAAGGGAAGCAGAAAATATATCTATACATCTACTGTAACAATCTTACTACACAACTTTTCCAACTCATAACAGAACTCTTTGCTAAGAGTGGTGGAGTTGGTAAGGCCAATCAATAGCTGCCTTTATTTTTTTTTTTTCTATTTCCAACATTTTTAGCTCTCTTATTGAAGAACATACAGTAGTAAAGTGTTACCACTTAGCAGGAAATCTCCTTTGCCTGCAAAGAAAGTGAATACGTATAGACTCTAAAGCTGGAAGGGATACACAGTTTCCCCACAAGGTTGCACCTATCATATCTGTTCAAATCCTTAAACTTGACAACTCTGCATAACTCTTTCTCTTAGAGCTTTTATGTCTAAGTCCAAAAATGACAGCTGGCATACTGTTTTGTAACGCAAAACATATTTGAATTCTGAAACTCTAATAGGTTAGTGGTAATTCTGAAAACGCAGTAACAAAAAATTTAGGCTTGCAATGTACATTTAAAGATATATAACCTCTGAGATAGAAATTACATTAAGGTTGACCTAAAATCATGAGCCGGCAACACGTATAAACAGTGCATTATAACCGCTCACCAAAGTAAACAGAGCTTAAGGGTAGCCATGTGCTCTTACTCTATGACCAGCAGGCCACAAATTCTGAAGTCAAAGAAATAGAAGCGAATAAGGTGAATAGATTCATATGTTAAGAAAGTTAAGTCTATTTCACCTAAGCAAGAGTGCGAGCCAGGAAGGGGGATAGACATTGAAAGAGCAGGTGGATCTAAAGTACCAACAGCAGAGTGAGTGGGGCACAGTGCACCAGGTGGCAGCCTCCCTCTCGCTCCACCCTACCTAGAGCTAGTGACGAAGCACCAACCACACAGAAACCCAAAGCAGTGATCTAGGACCAGGCACTGGGAATGGAGAAGGAGGTGTGGCGGGAGTAGGGGTGAAGGAGGAATGGGAGGAAGAGCTGGTTAACTCTCCCTCACCACCTCCAGACCAAGGGCCTAGCTTGAGGCCTGCGACCGCACGCAATCCTACAGCCACCCACCACCCAGCACCCACAGGCCCCAGCTCGGACCTAAAGGGTCAGAAAGCGCCAGGTGCGGGGCGCATGCGTACTGTGCCGCTCAGCACGCCTCGAGGCCACCACCCACCACCCCTCCACCCCGACTCCACGCCGCCTTCCCAGCGGACTACGCCAGGCCCCGCGCCGCCTCAAGCCTACCAGGGCCTCGGAACTGCGCACCCGCAGGCGCCGCCTCCCGGGCTACCGATGCGGGAATCACCTGGGTCCGGGCCTTCGGTCTCAGGCCTCGCGTTGACTTGCAGGCTCCACAGACCTAGAAACGTTCCTTCAAATCTGGGCGCCGCCGGCGTCCTCCGAACTTGCTTCAGTTTAAGCTCACCGCCTTCCTGGTTCCAGCGCCAGGCAGCGTCAGCCGAGCTTTCGAGTGCATCGATGGAGGCTACCAGGAGTTAGAGGAGTGCCGAGGGAGTAGATTGTCACGCCGCCAATTTTTTGTTTGGTGTTGGGTTTGCGTGCTCGCTTATTTGATTTTCTTCCTCCCAAAAGCAATAAAGGTGGAGACGGAAGAGTGTTATTGCCTTAGTAATCGTCGTTATCGTCTTAGATAATCAGTAAACAAATCTGCATCGTAGGAAGTTAATGTTTAAGACACCACACGTAGCAAAATTGGTTATCTCACGCTGGGGGAGGAGGAAACTAGCCTAACGATAATAAATCATGGGTGTGTGTCTGTGTGGAGTCGTGTGTGATTAAACTGTAATGATTTATTTGCAAAAATGCATTAAAATCAGTGTTTCTTCTACCTGAAGGTGAAGGCATTCACAGGTTGGGTGCAAATTAGTTTCTCACATTAAAGTTAACTGGTTAGTGGAGGAATGGGAGAAGGCTGCCCGAGGCAGGGAGAGGAGGTTTCTTCCGAAAGAAATTAAGTGTATATCGGGTTTTATTGTTATTTAAACGAATGGAAATTACAGCGATTCAACATTTTCTGTAACTCACACTACATCATTTATCTGTAATAAACGCTAAGAAAGTGAATAAACTCTTGGCCTTGGTCGACCACGAGAACAAACTTATAACAACTGATAGATAGCGAAGCTACAGTTTTCCGCTGACGATTTGAGAGGGTGAAAACCACTTTCACGAATATATTTCTCATAAATGACTGTACCTTAACTAACCAGTTTTGAGAAGCCGTTTTAAAACTTTACTACATTACATGTTTATTTTAAACAATTCAAGAGCTGGGCAGACCCTTGGGGTCCTGAATTTTATTGGAACCTGTGTATCTGTCTGCAGGCTGTCAACTGAACTTTATTCAATGTTTTTTACCAAAACAATATTTTGAAATATCCTGTCTCCAGAAAATATGTTCATCTAATGAAACAACATAATTAAACTTCATGAACATTTATTAGTATATGATTTAAAACCTTGTCGTTGTTGTTTAACTAAACTTCCCTTGGGCCAGTGGGGATCTGTGATGAGACACAGCAGATTTCTCATAGCTCCATCTGGTATCAACACCACTATTCCTAAACATATACAAGGAGTCAATATGCCAGCAAAATCTATGGGAAAATCTATTTGGTGTCTGAGCATTCCCTGTTTACCTTTAAAATGGTCGTTTTCCCTCAACCTCAGTAGATGGAATTTAAAAAGTAACTACTGAGTTTCCTAATCCCTTGCCAGACTTCTAGTAGTGGTTATGTTGGGGCTGTTTGCGAATACGTTTTTAACACCTCAGTTTCAGAGCCATTTGAGCAAGACATCCATTTAGCTGACCCCATTACTGGTCATTCTGCTAAAAAACCTTAAAAACGGATTTTCATAAAGGATTAAAGTTTTATGGTTATTCCCCTCTGACAATATCAGAATTAAAGTGGTTATAAATAGTAAACCAAGACTAAATGTAAAATATTTCTAAATTCACATAACTTTGGAAAACGTATTTGAGTCCCTTTTGTAGTGTGATACAATAAATGCAAGCATTCATAATTCCTTAATACCTAAAGAGTATTGCTATTGGAAACTTAAAGATCTTAATTATTTCTCCTAAAAGCAGCAATAAATGTTTTAAGAAGAACAAAAGATAACTTCAGAATTCAAGAGAAAAAAAGGAAAAGTAACATTTCTAAGAAGTATGATTTCCATTTTCCTTAAATTCACTAAATGTGAACATTTTAATCTAAGGAGTAGTATAGTATGACAAAGATACTCTATGTGTATATGTTCTAGAACTGCTAATATATTACATTATAACTGTGTTCTCTTTTTACAAATGATTCAGGTTGCTTTGACTATAGTTCTCAAATTATCTGTTAACTTTGTGTTCACAACTTAACTGATGGGCAGAACTATACATATCAAAGTTCTGTAATTGCTTTTATTTTTACTGAGAGTATCAGATCCAAGAAGATGAACAGGTTACCTTTAACATCAGAAGAAAACCTGCACTAATATTCATACTACTTGAAAATGTCCCCCAGCCACGCTTGAAGAGATGTATTTGTTTATGCACTCAAGTAATTACAACTTTCCGTATTTAAATATTCTTGTGATATATATATATATATATATATATATATATATATATATATATATAGCCACATTACTCATAGCAAGCTTTGTCCTGCACAATATAGACAAATGACTCAGTAATATAGATGTTCCTTCCACATAACAAACTAATTCGGTGAAAATAGTCCAGGAATAGAATTTTAAGTTGTAGCTTTGACAGAGAGAGAGAGAGAGAGAGAGAGAGAGAGACCTTTCTCCCAGTGAACCTCTCTTTTTGAATAGTCCACGATAAATAAAATTAGATGGGGGGGGGGGTTAAGCAACGTGATTTTTTTTCGAACTCCCAAGAGGGACAATCATTTGCTTTTCAAAATTAGGAAATTACTGTTGATTTTTAATGTTTCTGGGGATGCTAAAGAAGAACTCCTGTAGTTCATTGTGGGAAGGGTCCGGCTGCAGGGAGTTGTAAGGGAGAAGGGATCAGGATCCTGAGACCTCAAAGAGAGAACGAAGTCAAACTGTCCTTGACCAGGCGCTAAGGAAACACTTTAAAATGAAATCTGTCAGGGAACAGCTGCTCAGGAAACGTGTTAAATAGGCTGGCCCGAGTTGGGTTTGTCCGTAGAGGTGTCGGCTAGGGCTCTAAGATGCGAGTAGTGGGGTGAATCACAAACTCCCCGGGGCAGGAAGCTTAGTAAAGATCCAGGCTCAGCTCTCGCTGCAGGCCGGGAAGCCCCTAAAGGGAGCCGCGCGGGTCTGGGACGCTGTAGACGACCCTGACTCTGAGCAAGCTTGTGAACGCAGGTTGCCGGACTGTGTGGGTGGGAGGGTGGGTGAGGAGCGGGGGTGTAGGATTGGGACACAGAGTCAGGATACGGAACTGGGGTGCCCGGCGCCTAACGCTGGTCAAGGAAGCCCGGCTGCAAAGCGGGGCGGAGCAGTTGCGCTGCACCCTGACGCCGTGAGAGGTTGTAGGGTCGGTTGCGGAGTCCGGGTACCCGACTGACTCCAGCAGCCGCGCACTTGTCAGTTTCCTCTTGGCCACGCCCCGGCGGAGTAGGTCCAGCTCCCCAGTGTTTAACTGAATCGTGACACCAACGCAAAATCCACGCCTAATTAAATTAATTAAGGATTCTCGTCAACCCTGGATTAATGGCCAAGAGCACAGGCGGCCGAGGCCATCTGAAAACCCGGACGGCCTGGGACCGGCCTCTTCTTCCCGCCCCCTCCCGTCCCCTTCACTGCCCTCCCACTCCAGCTCCAGCCTGCCTGGACTCCAGCCTCAATCAATCTCAATCTCTCTCTCTCTCTCTCTCTCTCTCTCTCTCTCTCTCTCTCTCTCTCTCAATCTCTCCCTCTTTCTCCCTCCCTCCCAACCCCCAATCTCCCACCCACCCCCAGGTAGTGGTGCGGGTGCTTCCCCAGGAAGGGGCTCCCTCCGAGTTGCGAAGGGGAGGTAATTTACTCAGAACAAGGGGCCGCCTTTGCGAAGTATAAATAGTGAGACTTCAAGCGCAGCATTGCTATCAGATCTGAACTCTCCGCAGGAAGAATTGTCAAAGATCTTAACATTGAACAAGCGCGCTCCGGCAGGGAAGCATCAGTTCCCATTTCCCTCCGGCGGCCCCCGCCCCTTCCCTCTTCCTCCTCCTCCTCCTCCTCCTCCTCCTCCTCCTCCTCCTCCTCCTCTTCTTACTTCTTTTTCTCCTACTTCTCCTCTTTCTTCTTTCTTCTCTTCTTTTTCTTCTTCTTCTTCTTCTTCTTCTTCTTCTTCTTCTTCTTCTTCTTCTTTTTCTTCCTCCTCCTCCAGCTCCTCCCCCACCCCCTGCCCCATTGATGTGTTATTATTGGGGGGGCTGGGGCAGTAAAAAAAGAAGAAGGAAAAAAAGAGCGGGGCTCGGCTGGGAGAGGTTGAGCGCGGAGCTGACCGGCATCGGCGGCGATGGAAGAACTTACGGCGTTCGTCTCTAAGTCTTTTGACCAGAAAGTGAAGGAGAAGAAGGAGGCGATCACGTACCGGGAGGTGCTGGAGAGCGGGCCGCTGCGCGGGACCAAGGAGCCGACGGGCTGCACCGATCCCGGCCGCGACGACCGCAGCAGCCCGGCAGTCCGGGCGGCCGGCGGAGGCGGCGGCGGAGGAGGAGGCGGAGGCGGAGGCGGAGGAGGCGGAGGAGGTGCAGGAGGAGGAGGAGGAGCAGGCGGAGGAGCTGGAGGAGGGCGCTCTCCCGTCCGGGAGCTGGACATGGGCGCCGCTGAGAGAAGCAGGGAGCCGGGCAGCCCGCGGCTCACCGAGGGTAACGGCCTAACCCCCCAGCCGCGGTTCCCCTTCCCGCCTTCCTGACTCCTCTCGGGCGGGAGAGGACCCCGAGGCCCAGCGGGGAGAGGGGCGGGACGCGGAACGGGCCCTTGGACCCCAGCTTTGGAAGCTAGAGTGATGATGGAGGGGTGGGAGTCCGGTGGTGTGCACGGTCGTGGGTGGGGTCCGAGTGTGTGTGAAGAGGGGGGGCGTGGGGTTTGCGCGCGCCCTTCTCGGATGCTCTCGCTATTCCCATTCCACTGAAGCGCATTTCACCAGCCAGAGGATGGGCCCGCAACCCAGACGGCCCGCGGGCGGATGGGGAAGTTCGGTGGGCCCGGCTGCCGCAGGGGTGCTGACAGCAGCTGGGCCAGGCGGCAGGATTCTGGTTAGCATCTAGCGCCGAGTTTGCGGGAGCCCCTTTCCTAGGCCTGAGAAAGAAAGAAAAAGAGAGGAAAGAGAGAGAGAGAGAGAGAGGGAGGGAGATTTCACCCTGGGGTCACCCCCGGGTTTCGGGCCACGGCTAAGATCCACTCGAACTCCACGAAGATCCTGGATCCTCGGATCCTGGAGGTCAAAACTTCCCATTCTCTTTGAGCTGTTACGATTGAACGAGGCCGAGGCAGGCTAAGGTCCAGGCTAGGCTGTTTCTCTCGGGAGACGCTTTAGGCTCCCTTTTTTGGGGATTGGTTTTTCGGTATTTACACAATTGCATTACTGTTTCGAATCATCTCTGGTTTCATGTGGGGGGGAGGGGGGGAGGGAATCCTTCCGTGCCAACCAAGTGTTAGGAAATGGCTTTATCTAAATGGTGGAGCGTCCTGTACCAATTCAAAAGAATTCAACAATAAAATTAATTTGGCACTCGGTGCCTGCAGTAACTGGTGTGCTGCCATATTTTTCCAATTAAGAAAATATGTGACATGCGTAGAATCACATATTTAAGCAAGCAATTAAGTTGTTTATAACACGGTCTGTTCCTGTTTAGGCCAATAAATGGAAATTTGGGGGCGAAATCGAGATTATATTAAGTCTATTAATCAACTGGAAATGTGGACATCTTTCTCTTTGAAGCTCCAAAAGTTTGAGAGGCATCCATCCACTGTGGATAACACGAAATAGACAAAGCCTTCTCACCCCTTTGGCAGAATCTGAAGGGTGTTTTTCGTGTTTAAATTTCATTACAATATCAGTAGAAATATTTTCTTATTAACTTGGCCCCTAATGTTTACTATAATGTTACCCGCTTCCTCCCCAGTGGAAGGACAAATGTCCATAAAACGAACTCTGAGAACAAGAAATGCGGGCAACACCTAAAATTACCGTAGCTAGAATGCTAGACTGGGCTAGGATCTAGAGGCTCCTTCTTCCCCCAGACCAGGCAGCAGGTCCTCCTAAATTTGAAAAGTATAGCACCGTTGTCGGGTGGCCCAATGCAGGCTCCCCTGCCTGAGTCCGCAGCTCCAGGTCCTGGGTACACCAGCATGTGGCATCGTGCGATTAGGGTCACAACCCGGGCAGACATAGTCCTGGAATTGTTGATTTCCAAGCTCAGGACAAGTATTAATTTTTCTGCAGGCCGGCTCTTCCAGAAATGATTTTTAACACCCATGCTGATCGGGATTCTGGGCTAGGAAGAACTACAAACAGCCTCGACTATCCAAACTCAGCTTTGACACCTTAAAAACCCAAGGTTCCGACTCAGGCGCAGAGCATGAAGGTTCCAGAGGGCAGTTTATGTTGATATGGGCTTTCCTGATCACTGGCCCTTACTCTCATATATATGTGTGTATATATATATATAAAATCTCCCTCTGTATGCTCACGTTCGCAGAGCTCCTGTTTTTAAAGGGAGAAGGAAGGACAGTATAAAGTAGCAACGGGTGTGTGCAAACCCAGAGCAGAAAAATGCATATTTTATTAAACAACCGAGCTGCTGGATGCATGAAAAGGCTTTGAGCAACCAATAGAAACCAAGGATCACGAATGTTCCGCTTGAACCTGTTGATCTCTGTGGGTTTAAGCGTTTAGGGTCGAGTCTGTCTTTCCAATGGGGAGAGAGAAGGAGAGAACAGAGGCAGCGGTCTGTTTCGCGCGCCACCGGAGGCTGGTTCTCCGCCTCTTGCCTTTTGGCCTGGCGTGGGCGGCGAGCCCTTCAGGCCGCCAACATGGCGTGGGCGCCTCTTGTCAGGCGTCCCGTGTCTGGCGTGGGGGATAGAGACTGCCTGGCCACCCGTGGGCTGTCAGCAGGGTTGGGCTCGTACCCTGGGCCAGCACCGAAAGCCAGGAGATGCGGCTCCCTGTGCCGCACAGCACCCGGGTCTTGTTCTGCCGCCGCGACCCTTGGGCCCAATTGTTCCCAAATTAGAGCAGCAAGTTTGAGAGAAACAGAGCCAGCGGAGGCCAGAGCTGGCCTGAAAATGCCCCAGCGCTCTGGGAATAGCCGGTGAGAGGCCAGTGCATGGCCTCGCCGCGCCCTTCTGCCCTGACCGGGTTCTGTGCCTGGCCGGGTGCGGCGCTCTTGATTTCTGGTGTGCTTGGCAGAGTGTGAGTGCTAGAGAGGGTGAGTGGAATGCATTTGGCGTTCGCGGGGGGAGGGCAGGGGACGGTGGAGTGCACAGTGAGGAGGTGAGTAGGCTACAGTTGCGGAGGGTTGTGTGGGTGAATAGCTGAGGAAGGGCGGCCGCCCAGAGTTGATCTTTCACGTCTCCAGATTCCTCTTCCTCGGGGCAGGGTGAGACAGTGGACAGAACTCCAGGAGGGGGCAGGATCCTCCATCCTTTTGGAGACAAATCTGGTAACGGGATTTGCCGTGTTGTTTTTGTCCGTGTGTGTGTGTGTGTGTGTGTGTGTGTGTGTGTGTGTGTTTCTGTGTGCGCACGTGGACATTCGCGTGGCCCTACTTGTGGTGCCCCCTCCAGTGTCCCCAGAGCTGAAGGATCGCAAAGAGGATGCGAAAGGGATGGAGGACGAAGGCCAGACCAAAATCAAGCAGAGGCGAAGTCGGACCAATTTTACTCTGGAACAACTCAACGAACTGGAGAGGCTTTTTGATGAGACCCACTACCCGGACGCTTTCATGCGCGAGGAACTGAGCCAACGGCTGGGGCTGTCCGAAGCCCGAGTGCAGGTACCTAAGCTGTGAGGAGGTCAAGGCAGGGCCCGGGGAGTGGAGGAGGGGCACGCGTGGAGGAGAGGCCGCTTGGGGGACATACAGCGAGGGCGCAGCGGGTTCAAGAACCTGGAGTGAGGTGAGAAGGAAAAGGATGGTCTTTACTAGAGGTCCTATTTTCCAAAGTAAATCTTTGTATTATGACCTACCCCCCCGCCCCCAATCCCAACATATGTTCCCAGCAGAAGAAAGCTGTGCTGGGCTTGCTCCCAGAGTTTCTATAAACCACACCCCCACCCCCCTCGCCTCACGATGCCTTTAATGTGGTTTAATCCTAATGGGCCTACTTTTATAAGCCTTAAAAAAAAAATCCCACAGAAAGCGTTTTATCTTCTGGATGCCTTAAAAGTTACAACGAATATTTTGTTCGCCTGAGTTGGTTTTCCTTGAGGTTCTGCTCCGGGGTCTAGGGTTGCCAAGCGGATATGCCAATTAGGTTTATAGATGTACAGACTATAAAGAAAATTAGCAACTGTTAAGTGCGGAAATTTACAGTTTGCCGTTAGCAGTCGATCTCAAACTGTGTGTAAAACAGTAAAGCAGTAAATGCATTTTGGTCACTCTTTGTTCCTTCACTTAACCTGACAGCAAACCTGAACCTACAGAAACTTGATTTTAAAACAATTCACATATCTTAATATTGGCATTCCCAAAGTCCAACACCCAACAAGTGCCTTAACGTGATGGAGTTAGGGTTGGAGCAGGTTTTCTTTACTGGTTTGTGGGGGTGAATATAATGGCAATAGGCTTTGGGGGCATTCAAGGTGGAAAATTATGTACATACATGCATGCATATCCTTCTAGTTTTATGGAGAAAACATTTAAATGTTTCAGAATGTATTTCCGCTCAAATAATAAACTAGGAGAAAATGATGGTCATTATTTGTTTGAACACATGGAGCAGTTTTAGGCCTGAACATCTGCAGCTGTTACAAAGTATCACTGTAACAGATACTCCCAGGGTCTCTGGGCGCAGAGACCACCATCTGCAGCAAACTATGCAATTCTTATGGGGCTTCCCCGCATCTTGTAATAGGATCAGGACAAAAACAGAGCAGTCACGTTGAAGGGGAAAAGTAATAATAGGCTGCCTTGGTCATCACAGCCGTCAATAGAAGGCTCTGCTCTTCTTTTTTAAGCCTCTCCTGCTTTGCTGTGTGTACTGAAATCTCTAGAGACTCAGCAACCCCTTAAAGACATGATGATAATTATTACAGTTATGAGCATTAGTATCGCAGTTCCAACTCTTCTAGGGGAAAAAAGAGGCAAGAAGCCTCAGGGCATGTGAGTTACACAAAGGATGCCACCCTGGCATGAAATCTACCCTTCTATTACACTAAATGGCAGGGGAATTTTTGAAGATTTACATTGACTATGACACGGCTTTCAAAAACAAGAAAAATCTCTGAAGCACTATTTTTCTTTTATAGTTTTTTTTTCAAACCTTAATTTGTGAATCAGTCAATATGCTGTATTATTGGAACATAATGCTGTATGACTGGAGTGTAAAAGCAAGGTTTATATGAATTTTTTAAAATCTGTCATACTGCCTTTAAAAGTTGGCAAGTTTATTTAAGAAGGTGATCTCTGGGAGAAGACAGTATCCAGGAGTTACTTGATTCATACCCCATCCCCTTTTCACAGCATGTTGTTCTTTTTTTTTTTTTTCTCATAAGAAGTGAACTTTATTGCTGGTCTTTATTTTTTCATACTTTTATTTAAATTTTAGAGTTATTTTCTGGATGCATCTCTGCTACCCTAACTGCTTTTTCTATAGAAGCAAATTAGATTATCATGACAATAGCACAATTATGCTGCAACTGTGTTACACTCTGCTGCACAGAGGAACAGAGAAATTCTAAACTTCTTTGTAGTGAGGCTTTTATGACACTAATTACCTCTTCCCCCACTCTTATCTTCCTCCCCCCAAAACCAAAAAAAAAAACCAAAAAAAAAACAAAAAAAAAACAAACCCAGAGTCACTATTTGCTTTGGTGTTTGGTTTTTCTTGAAGATGAAGCTAATTAATATTACAGGCTATTAATGAGCACATTCTTCTCAGGTCTTACTGGGCAAACATCTAAACCCATTATCACTTTGGTATCAGGTATCAGGGAGAGTTTTAGGCCTTGGGGACTCTGTAATGCAGAAAGATGAAACCAGGACTAATAGTAATTTATCAAGAAACAATTTATCTTGCAAAAGTCTATGAAATCTATTTTTTGCTGTTTACTTGCATTATTTGACTTTGGAAATTGAGAGTGTTTTTTATAATTCAAATATTGCTTGCTGTATCTCTCAATCCTTGCCTAAAACACTATTCTTTTGTCATTGTACTCTGGTAATTAAAAGAAAATGTTGGAGTTCGTAACATCCAGGCTTTATTTTGTTTTTCCAACTTGTAGGTTTGGTTTCAGAATCGAAGAGCTAAATGCAGAAAACAAGAAAATCAACTCCATAAAGGTATGCTTCTCAAAGAAAATCATTCTCAGTAAAAAGAGAATTGGGTAATATCATTATACAAAGTCAGAAAGAAACTTCTAAAATAAAATCATGGTATTTATTTAAAAATCTGCTCTGAAGGCAGTTAATGAAAGTCCTAAAGTTTGGGAGTAAATTACATTTATTTTAATTATGGCAGCAGTGTAGGAAGATAACTGTCCAGTTCCAGAGGAATTAGTTCTGTCTTAGTATCATTTGGAACCCTGGAAAACAGTGCTGGAAATATTAACCTCATATTATTGTGTTTTGTTCCCCATTTTTTAAATAGGTGTTCTCATAGGGGCTGCCAGCCAGTTTGAAGCTTGTAGAGTTGCACCTTATGTCAACGTAGGTGCTTTAAGGATGCCATTTCAGCAGGCAAGTATAGCCCGCTTTCAACCTGTTTTTAACTGTAAAAAGACCCGGATGTTTGCTTGAATTGTTGAATATACCTTCTCTCTGAGTCCCAATGTTGGTGTCCATGCAGTTGAAGAATAATTTTGAGATGATATAGTGGATTCACTCCCCTTTAAAAAAAAAAAAAAAAAAAAAAAAAAAAACCTATACAATGTCAAGGGCCTACGTGTCTAGTCCTTTCTGTCCTCATGGGAAACCTGCAGGGGCCTGAGGCCAGCAACCGGTCCTTTAAAAATGCACTAAAGATTGCACTTGGGGAGAGAAAGGAAAAGCCTTTTGATTAAGATTTTGTCAGATCCAATACAGAGGTAAGTCCTCAGGTGTTTTCTAAGGCAACTTTCTAAATATTTTTCTAGGTATTTCTTACCCCTTAGTCACATTAAATGTGTCTGGCAGAAGAAGAGTAAATAAATAAAAGTACTTCCAACTCAGACTTGATTTTTTAAAGGTGCCTCTGCAAACAAAGCTTCATCTCTAGTAGAGAGGGAAGCCTTGGTCTTCCCAGGGATGCCCTGCCTCTGCAATCCCTTTCTTAGGTATAAAGAAACCTTTAAGACTACATTTTAAAAGGACAGCCTGCAGCAAAGATTTAATCCTGGGAAATCCCAGTGCTCTAAACACCCCTGCTCTTCAAGCCTAAGGGCGCAAGCCTTACCCAACCAGTGCCTGACCTTGCCCATCCTTAGCCAGGACCCCTGCTTGGTATGGCTGTGAAGTCGTGAATTAGCTCTCAGTTGGTAGCACCCTAGCTCTCAGCTGGCAGTCTCCCCTAGACTGGGGAGACACCTGGGCTTACCCATGTATTGACGGTTAGTGTTAGGGAGATCTTAGCTCTCTTGGCACCACAGGACTCTAGCATCCTGATGCTAGGCTTTTGAAGCAAGGAGAATGATTGGAGAAAGAGAGAGTGGGATCTTAAAAGGAGACCCTTACTACTCATAAAGTGATGTGCAGGCCTGCAGCACCAGCACCACCAGGGAGGCAGTTAGAAAGGCAGAATCTCAGGTCCCAACGCAGACCGTCTGAATCAGAATCTGCATTTTAACAAGAGCTGCATTATAACAAGGCTGATTGTTACAGCAGTAAATGTTGGAAGTACTAACAATTGTGCCAGTTGTTATGAAGATGAATTAATTTCCCTAAGTAACAAGGAAAAGTTTTACAGTTTGCTTGTTAGCACTTGGTTACTTGTTAGTGCTTTAGTGGGGTAAGGGATGTATGATGGCATCGAGAGCCTTTCCAAATTACCTTTCTAATTTTGAGGAGGGCTATTAACACGATAGCAAGGTTGCCCTCTGATGGGCCCAGCTCCTGAGAGGAGCGGCCACATTCCTGCAGATAGAAGTCCCTCAGGGCCCAGGGAGATAAGGCGCTGAGCGAGTTGCAGAGACTCTGGCGCACCGGAATATCCCAGATTCAGTAACAGACTGAGGAGGTCAGCCAAACGCCCCTTTCCTGTCCCTAGCCCCAGTCTTCCCCCTCGCCAAGCTGGACGCCGTTAATGCTCTGTTTCTATTCTGTTGTCACCCTAGGATAGTCATTGCAACGTGACGCCCTTGTCCTTTCAGGTTCAGGCGCAGCTGCAGCTGGACAGCGCCGTGGCGCACGCGCACCACCACCTGCACCCGCACCTGGCCGCGCACGCGCCCTACATGATGTTCCCGGCGCCGCCCTTCGGACTGCCGCTGGCCACGCTGGCCGCTGACTCAGCCTCCGCCGCCTCCGTGGTGGCTGCCGCCGCCGCCGCCAAGACCACCAGCAAGAACTCCAGCATCGCCGATCTCAGACTGAAAGCCAAAAAGCATGCTGCCGCCCTGGGTCTGTGACGCCAACGCCAGCGCCAACGTCGCGCGTTCAGCGCGGCGTGCACCCTGCACACCCTCCGCGCCTCGCTGCTTTTCCGTTTATCCCCCACGGATCTCCGGAACCTACCCTCTTCCCGCCCCGCTGATCGCCCTTTGCCCCCCTCCACAACCTGGACTTGGAGGGCGAGACTCCGCGCGGGACCCTCGATCCCACTAGGCGCAGCAGCTCCGTTGCTCCTGACCATTCACTTACCCAAGGGCATAGAATTCGGCTTCGTAGGGGCAAGTTTTCGGAAAGTCTGGAGAGAGACTGAACAAGGGAACGCTAGGACAGCGGAGTGTGGCTCAAGGCAAAGCTGCAACGATGGATTCTTGAGTAGAAATAAAAATCCTGTTAATAAAAAGAGCAAAAAAAAAAAAAAAAAAAAAAAGTAGAAAAGACAAACCAGAGAGAAAAAAAGAAAAGGGGAACTTATTGCTATTTGGCAGAAGCTGAAATTGGAGAAAGAATCAAGGAACAAAAACAAATTTTAAAAATTAAAGTATTTTATACATTTAAAAAATATGGAAAAATAACCCGGACGAATCTCGAGAGAATGGGGAGGGGGGGTACCAACTTAAAGTGTATGTTTTTTTTTAATGGGCTGAAAAGGCAAAACAGAAGGAAGAGGTATACTTATTTAAAGAACTAAGGTTAAAAAAGTGCGCAGCTGGGAAGTTCACAGGTTTTGAAACTGACCTTTTTCTGCGAAGTTCACTTTAATACAAGAAATTTGATAAGAGAGGCGGGCCTCCTTTTACGTTGAATCAGATGCTTTGAGTTAAAAACCACCACGTATGGAAGAGTAAGAAGAGGGAAGACAGTATACAAAGCGAGGAGAGGGAAAAAGATGATATTAATACAAAAAATGTTACCACAGACAATGATTTATCTGAGAAATTATTGTGGCAGCACTGTCCAGACTGCTGACAGTAAATTCCGGTTTTGCATGTTACTTGTATTCCACTGATGGTGTCTCCCCGCTCCCTGCTTTACTCACATGCACTTACTCCATTTTCATCTTCAGTATGAAAAACAATACCAAAAGCATCTGGAAATTGATATATCTCAAATCTATATTTTTTGCCCCGTCTTTGATCCTGTCGGACAAAAGAAAAAGGTCGGAAGGGAGAAAAATTTACACTCTGTCCCAAGAAGACGGAGGCGGGCAGAAAATGTGGGGAAAGGAAAATGAAAAGAAGACCAAATGAAATAAAAAAGGTACAGCGCCTCCCACGGCTCCTAGCACACAGTAGGCGCTCAATCAGTGTTAGTCCCCCCTCCCTCCTTTCTTGTATTCCCTCCTGCTGATTTCCTGACGTCCTGTTTGAGAACCTTGCTTTATTTCCCACCTCTCTATCCTGTCACACTCACCTTAAATAACACCCAACTAGATACAAGCAGTAGGTTTGTGTAAAATATGTTGATACACACGAACAAAGTTTATTTTGGCTATAATGTGTGAACTGATGGTTGACTTTCAACATTTGCATTTTATCTCACAAAGGTGTATATTCAAGTAATTTTGTTTGTTTGTTTCAATTCATGTAGCTATTTAAACTGGGATACCCTGGACTAAGCAATCTGTATCCCAATCACTAGAAAGCCTCCTTAGTTGTGTTTTTGTTTTTTTCTAATTTACAAGAAAGAGGAAAAGCTCTTTTAACTGAACTTTGGTATGCGGTTGAGCTTTGTAACTATTTGTTCTCCATGAAAACAAAGTTATTTATATTTGCCATATTTTTTCTAGTGTATTAAGTTATTTTAAACAAAAGAAGATGCTGTTATTTCATGATGTGTTGTTGGTACAAAATGTTTTGGTTTCACCTCTGTTAAACCTTTTAAATAAGTGCCAAGTTATTAATTGAAGACACTTTGCCGATCAATTGAATGAAAATAGTATTGTTTCATTTGATGGGGTTCGCGTCATCTTTGTTCCTGTTACTATTAAACTATCCGGGATAGTCTTTCCTTCTTCCTTTTTTGATTAATGCGTATCTATCTCTCGAACACATCAACTTAGAAAAGCGCTTGCCTCTGCTTCTACGTGCCGCTATTAAGAGGCGATGAGAATGGTGACTCTCGAAAGCGCTGAGCGCACCCCCCCCTTTTTTTTTATATCCACCCAGAATAGAAACAGAATTGATTTTACACCAAATCAATAAAGGAGCAGATAGTATGTAAAATAATATAGAATAGACTCCCCAAGACAAACTCTCATTCTTCTATTTAATTTCACCCTTGTAATTTAATTTCACCCTTGTAGTTTTTCGGGGAACATTTTGGGGAGAAAGGGAAGCGGGATCACGCGGTGCGAAATCCACCTGGGTTAACTGTGGCACAACAGACACTCGACCCCAGGTCGCTGACCCTCCCCAAGCAAGTGATGAAGGTTTGGGAGTAGGGTAAAAGCCGTGAAGGGAACGGGGCTCCAGGGAGGGCCACCTCCTCTCCAGTTTAGCGCTTTGGCCCAGGCAGATTTTTCGTTGGTTTAATTTAGGAAAAGGTAGAAGCAAGGACCCAGTTCAGGAAAAGCCAGGTCCCAGAGTCCTTAGAATACCCAGGATCCCCCCCCTCCCTCCTACCTCTCCCAGCCCCCTCCTCCCGGAAGAAGTCTCACTAGTAAAACCCGAAAGCGCTGCCTATTTAGCGTAGAGACTGTGAAGACGCAGGCCTGGTCAGGCCGCGGACAGGACCATCCCTTCCAGCACGGGCTATTGGGATGGGGGGCATCCTCCGCGAAGATCGAGGGTGTCCCGAGGGTCCCTTGGGGGCCCCTTTGGCCCGGAGGACGCGTAGTGGAGACCCCCCACCCCTTGGACAAAGTCCCGCGAGTTCCAGTGGTGCTCCCGTCGTCCCTACTCGGCCTTCTCCCGGGCTGAGCTCGCACTCAAAGCTGTTCCTTGGGTGATAACTTTATATTTATCTTTGTAGCTTTTAAAGACCACTGACCAGCACTTGGGCCGTATTCCGCTTCCAGGCCTCGCAAGTCTCCTAGTTGACAAGTTGACAGCTCTCCTGGCTGACCTCAGATCTCATAATAAACATCTGCCTAGGGGCGGGGTGCACTTGCAACGGCCGCGCCTAGCCGCCCGCCCTCGCCCAGTGGCCTCCGGCGAGCTCCCGTCCGCGCCAGGGGCCGGGGGTCGGAACACGCAGGCTCCCAGCCCCAGCCCTACTGCAGCCTCCGACGCGGGTTCGGACATTTCTTCGGGCACCCCAAGGGAGGTCGGAGGTCACGGGAGAACTTGGAGCCGGGGGTGGTTAGCGGCTCCGTCCCGGGTCAAGCCGGCCGTGCGGCGGACGCGAAGCCCAGCCCGTCCCCGCAGCCGAGCTCTGGGGGAGCCTGGGGTCAAAGGGGGGGGGGGTGCGTCTGGGCCCAGGCAGGCGAGGCCCGGGGCACCAGGATGCGGGCGCGGCAGCGCGGCCTAGGTCGGACCCGAACGTTGCCGGCGGCAGGAGAGGGGTGGGCTGGGCGCCGAGCCCCGCGGGGGCCCGGCCCGGCGGGAGTGGGGAAGGCTAGGAGCTCGCGGAGGCGGCCAGGCCAGCGAGAAGGGCCAAAGTTCCTTGGCCCGGTCGGCGGTACTTGAGCTTGGGCGCGGCCTGCGGGACCCAAGCGTCAAGGGTGTTCGCCCCCCCAAGACTCTGCAAGGGCCCAGGCTGCCTTTCCTGGCGAGTCCGGGCCGCGTCCCTCGGGCCCAGCCTCCCACTCACGCTCAAGCTGGGCCCGCTTTCCACCCACGCCGCGGCTCAAACTCTCCGGCAGGCGCCTGGGTGTGTGAACGCGAAGTTCCAAACTCAGGGTTTCCAGAGCCTCTTTGAGAAGGCGCCCGAAGTCTTCGCTTTAAATTCAGATGAGGCCCAACCTGCACGTTGTTTTGGTAGAAATTCGATAATCCTAATAAATAATAAACATTTTGCCACTCCCTCCCCCGCCACCCCCCAGATCTTTCACACCAAGATGTGCAAAACCTTCCCAGGCTACAAAATCCCTGATTGGGGAAAACGCAGTTAAGAGAGATTATTCAAGATATCATTAGTGTTGAGGAATTTAGGATACAAGAGGGTCGGTAAAATCGGAGGCCTTTGCTTGAAGCTGAAATGATAAATATCTAGTTTGAGTTTTTCCCCAGACTTCGAACTTTGTAGATCTTCAGATGGTAATACTTTAGTATAATGCAATGCTCAAATTTCGGAACTATTTTGATTTCTGAAAAATGCCTTTTTGGCTTCAGTGACATGGATCCTGTTATTTTTTCACAAATCGGTTTACATCATAAATTGCAAACATTTGCAATAAGATCTCAAGATTGTTTATTCTGTGTAACCTCAAGCACTTGACTATGTTAAACACCAGCACAGAAAGTCTGTGAAATCAGTTTAATGTGTGTGCAAGAATTAAAGGATCACTCCTTTGCATCACATAAACAAAGCATTTAAGATTGTTTTGATTGTCAGTCTCCCAATTTTTAGTCTTACAATCGACATTAATTTTAGAGACATTCTGTGTGAAAATAATTACTAAAGTTATATCCTGCTTTAATTAGATGTTTCTGGGCAGAAGGAAATGGTATTCTACGTTGGGAAGTAGGTGATTGGTTTTAACATTACATTATTTTAAATTATTTTAGTTCAAATGTAAATAAAGTTGTGCTAAATTTCATGGTGGGGGGGGGAATCTGAAATGGTTTCTTGAAGTGCCATTACAACAGTCAGTCAGAGTGCATTAAAGGAACATCACAAACCCAGAAATAATAAATATGTCATTATAATGAGAGTGTTAACTTATGGATAATTTATTCAAGGTAGTTTTTACATTTCACATGGAATCTCTTATTATGACCTGCCTGAGTACTGTGATGCTTGTTCTTCAAAATCTAATTTATATAGGCTCAGAATATACATAATTCATAACTCCTGTTGATATATGTATACACACCCCGAATTTCAAACCTTTACAATATGTTTGCATGTTTACTAGCATGTTTTCAAGCTGACTGAAAGAAAAACATAAAAAGTGTTAAACATCATATTACGGCAAGTGCTTGTCCTACGTGTGTTGAAAAAGTAATTGAGAATTAAAAATTAAAAAGGATTAGAGAATTTTCAAACTCAGCTATAGAGTGAACACTGAAATATTTCAGACAGGGAACATTCCTGTATAAGAAATATGGAAATCTCCAAGAAAGACTTACAGATGTGAGCTTATAACACTTCTGATGCCTAGGCAATCCTTTCATGTCTTTAATTCATAGAACAAAAAATCCTCTAGTCTTGGGGTATTTTGTTTTGGGTATTTTATGTGTCAGTCAAGGTAACCATCGCATATGCCTTCAGTACAGGAAAATTTAGTATAGTACTTACATGGAGTTCTATTGGCATGAAGAAAGGTTTTAGAATATAATCAAATAAATCACATAGGGAGGAGTAAACACACATTTCCCCACCTTGTTGAACAACCACTCACATGTCCTGAGCAAGGAGCTGTGTAGATTCTTATTCAGGCAGAATAGTGCAGAATAAATTAAGGGCACAGACTCTGGAGCCAGACTTTCTGGATTCAAACCTCACTGCTGCCATTTAGCCATTTTGTTTGTGAGTTTGGATAAATGAATCTGTCTGTGCCTCAGTGTCGTCATCTGTAAAATGGGAATAAAAATAGCATCTATTTCATGGGGTGCTAGGAGGATTAGATGAGTTAGTATTTGTAAGGCCCTATGAACAGTCCCTTGCACATGTATATATAAGCAATATGTGATATTTATCTTAATAAAAATATCAATAGGCATTAATTCTTGCAATAAAATCTTAGAAGAAAAAAATAAAGTAGAGCAAGACAAGGAATGAATACTTTTCTGTTGTGGGCCAGGGGAAAACATTACCTATTCGTTTTGATTCTAGGTAATTGGTTAGTCTCTCTCTATCCAGCCTCATCTGGAAGATGTAGCAAATGTCACAGTGTAGTTAGGGGTCTCACCCATAAGAGCAATTTATAGCTGGCACCGTGCTGTATACATGACAGATAGAATTGCTAATCTGCCATGTACAGCTCATAAGGTGAAATATAAGGCATGACACTTGCCCTCAAGGGGCTTACCATCTAGGGGGACGCAGTTTATAAATACATATGATAGTGCTAGGAAACATGTGCTACACCTACTTGCTTAAAGGCATTCAGACACATTGTATGTATCTGAATGGCCCACAACACATGTGGGGCCTGTTGTCCTGTTGTTAGAAACAGAATTTTTCTTGGATATGAGTAGCCTTATAAAGGAATGGTGGAGCGACACCCAGAGGTTAAGAAACACACTCCGTTAGAATTAAATGCATACCATGTGTAACCGTGATTTGTGTTCCACAGGACCATCTGCATTTTCTTAGGCTGTTCAAGTTTGCAGACAATTAGCAGTAAAATGCCAAAAGACTCAAAGGCTGCTGACCAACAATCTTTAATACCAGTTTGAAAACACATACAATACAAAGGAAGGAATGTTGAATCATTGTTACAAGGATTGTAACTGTAAAATGGACAATTGAGTCCTCGTAGCAGATTAAAAGAAGACAGACTTCTTTCCAATGCCTAAATTTAGATACATCACTTATACTTGCCTCATATTTTATATAATATCTATTAAGAGCTCAGAACACTTTTTACACATCTTCAGTGTAATGACAGAGTCAGTGTGGTGTGGTATATGACTAATCTTTAGAGGCAGACTTCCCTGAGTTCAAATCTCAATTTTATCACCAATTAATTAGATGTGAAGTTTCAGATAATTTCTGAGGTTCCTATAACCTGTGTCCTATACCACACACCTTGCAGGTTGTGAGGATCAAATAAAATAAGATGGGTAAAGTGACTGGAAGACAGTAGGTTTCTACAAATGTACTTCTCCTCTATACTTCTATTATCTGCCTTTCAAATTATTATAACATAGAGAAGATTTGGAATTTGCCTCTCTGTGCTTAGAAACTGTTTTGGAAAATACTGGGAGGTGGTGTGCATGTTTATCTCAATTCCTCGATATGAATGGATATTGAGTATGTGTGTATATATTGTGTGGCCTGGAGTTTAAAATGAAACTTTATTTCAAATCTTGCAAAACTTTTTTAGATAGAATTTTTGAAGGACTATAACTTTAGATCTGCCCTTTTGTATAGCATGGAAAAAGTTCTTTCTCCCTGACAACTCAAGGGCGTTCCTAATACAGAGATTACCCAGATTCTCTGACCTTCGGTCCTTTATATTCCGGAATGTCAGCATACAAATCGAGACCTGGCATTAACTCTCTAGTCACTTTGATATTAGATTGATTGTTCTTCCGTTTGCTTACTTATTGAGCACATTTTTTATGCTTCCGTGCTAAGGAAGAAGAAAATAAACTACCCTTAAAAATTATTTGAAAAGCCTATCAACCTATTCAAATTTTCAGTACTTACACTACATTGTGTTTTCTATTACATTTATTGGCATCAGTGGTTTAAAATGTAATTACCTGTCTTGTGGTCAATGTATTTATTTACTGAAATTCTCACTTGTCGGCAGTTGTGTTTCTTTTAAGGCTTCAATAGTTTCCCTTAAAACTTAATCTTGCCTAATGCTCATTTAAAAGGGCCCAGGACCTTCTCTGGGGGAGTTTTAGGTCTAAACCTCCTTCCAAAACTTTTTGGACATGTGAAATTAGGTGGAACTAGCCATCAAAGGAAGGCTTGGAAAGAGACACTGGTCCTGGTCCTCCAATTGCCCAGGGAGTAACAGGGAAGTGTGATAGCCAGGAAAAACAAAACAAAACAAACAAACAAACAAAAAAAACAAAAAAACCCTCCAAAATGTCCACATCCTAGTCCCTGTAACATGTAAATATGTTAGGTTATATGGCTAAGGGAAGTTAAGGTTCCAGTGGAATTAAGGTTGCTAATCAGCTGACTTTAAAATAGGAGATTATCCTGGGTCGCTCCTGGATGGCTCAATTAAACCTCTGACACCAGCTCAGGTAGTGATCTCTCGCCTGGTGAGTTTGAGCCCTGAGTCTGGCTCTGTGCTGACAGCTCAGAGTTTGGAGTCTGCTTCGGATTCTGTGTCTCTGTCTCTCTCTGCCCCTCTCCCATTCATGCTCTGTCTTTCTCTCAAAAATAAATAAACATTAAAAACATTTTTTAAAGTAAAATAAATAAAATAGGGAGATCATTCTGGACTATTCAAGTGGGCCCATTGTAATTCAAAGAGTTTTTTAGAAGTGGAAGTGGGAGGCCAGAGCAGAGACTCAGAGAGATGGGACTAAGGAAGAATGGTAAGAGATGCAATGTTGCTGTTTTTGAAGATGGAGGAGGCAAGGAATGCAGGTAGCCTCTAGAAGTTGGGAAAGGCAAGAAAAGGAATTTGCTGCAGAGCAAATGCAGCCCTGTAAACATCTTGATTTTAGGCCAGTGAAATCTGCTTTGGGCTTCTAACCTATAGAACTGTTAAGATAACCGGTTTGTGTTGTCTTTTTTTTTTTAATGTTTATTAATTTTTTTGAGAGAGAGAGAGAGAGAGAGAGAGAGACATAGCACAAGTGGGGGAGGGGCAGAGAGAGACACACACAGAATCCAAAGCAGGCTCCAGACGGTGGGCGGTCCGCATGGAGCCAAACGTGGGGCTCGAACCCATGAACCTTGGGATCATGACCTGAGCGCAAGTCAGACACTTAACCAACTGAGCCACCTAGGCGCTTAAGTTTGTGTAGTCTTAAGCCATTAAGTTTGTGGAAATGTATTCTTACAGTTATAGGAAGCAAATACAGGAGCTGCTTGTATGTAAAAGAGCCTCTGGTCAAGTTTTAATGCTGGAGGCCTTTTGAGCTCAATAGCAAGAGTCCCCAAAGCTCAGGGCTGGGATGCTTTGCCATACCCTAGAGTATGCTCTCACTCAGGCACACAGATCTTCATATGCCATCCAGCAGACTCCCCCTCTAGAGGCAGTCTGCAAAATTGTGTATTCCTGTATGAAAAGTTAGTCAGCAATGAAAATCTTTGCCTTGCTTTATTCTCCTTCATCATCTTCTGTTTGTTATTA
Source organism: Leopardus geoffroyi (assembly GCF_018350155.1). NCBI lineage: Eukaryota > Metazoa > Chordata > Mammalia > Carnivora > Felidae > Leopardus > Leopardus geoffroyi. The sequence goes on from NC_059333.1 coordinate 107,025,101, forward strand.
TTTACTTTATATATATATATATATATATATATATATATATATATATATATATAGTATTCAATGTAGAGAAAGGAACTACTAGTTTCAAGCTCTGAAGTTGTTTGCTAATGCACTGAAAGGGAACAGCCTGAGCAATTTGAGCTTGTCTGTCAAGTTGGTCAAGGTGGAGAGTAATGTGGTCTGGGGTTCCCAGAGCCCATTGGACCTTTGACCTTTTCTGTTGAGACTATTGATCTGGGTTAATAGTCAGCACCCGTTGTGCTGTTGGAGGAGTTGTGTGCCTGTGTGTGTGATTTCTCATTGAGTACAAATGAGGCTGTGACTAACTCAGAGGGTAATTGGTCCTTTTTGTAGTTTTCCAAAATCAGGGCGAAGAATTAGAGTAGATGGGTCCTGACAGGCTGGGGGAGAGTCATTTCTGGAATGTGTACAGTGTTATCAGTGACAAAGCAGTGGATCTGGGCACAGAACTGATTCTATCTTTCATGCCGTGAATGATCCTCACCAGAGAGCTGTCCGTGGAATCAAGCCGGGTCAGACATTGCTGGATAACATGATAGCTTCTGAGGTTAGCGGAGCAATGAAGTGGATTCAGTCTTGTTCCACTTACTCTACCTGCTGCGTGCCCCACCACCCTCATATTTTCCATCCAATCTCTTTGGGTACAGAATGAGATACACAGCAGGTAAGTATGCTGAATAAATAAAGAAGCTTGGTTATGCTCTTTGACTGACTGAAACGTAGGCTACAGAACAGGGAGAAAATTCTCCCAAATAGTGTCAATTCCTATGACTGTATCCTCACTAGCTCTTCACTGCTTGGGGGAGAAGTTTTCTTTCTCTACTCACTCTATGGGAAACATTCATGTTTTTATCCTGAGCAACTTCTCACCTCTTCCAGCTCATCCTTCTATTCTCCTCCTCTCCTCCAAGTTATTCATTCTAGAATTCTAGCCACACATAACTCATTTATTTATTCACTCAACAGATACTTAATAAAAACCTACTATGTGCCTTGGACTCTTTCCCCCTTTCTACGTTCACTTGTCAGACTGTCTTTTTTCTGATTTCCCCTCAGAGTCTGACATCGTTGAAGGTAATTGAAAGGGAGAGAAGGGTATGGTTGACATAGGATGGGGATGGGATGGAGGGCAAGTTGTAAGTGCTAGAAAGACTAAAGGAAAAGAGGTAAGTTGGCTAAACTTAGGAGACCTTTACTCACCAAACCCTGTGATATCCGTTTATCATATGTTTTAACAGCTGCTTTAGTGAAGAATAAGCCTTGGAATAATTTGGGATGCTTCTGTTTGCTTCACAGAAAATATTAGTTTCTCATGTCCCAGTAAAACGTTTAAAAATAGGAAACTACCTACCTACCTACCTGCATAACTAACAATTCCTCCTTAAACATTCTTTCAAATCTTAATGAGAAAAGCCCAATTACAGTCAAAGTTCAAAGTGTTCAATAAATATTTGAGCATCTAGTGTGGGCCTGGCACTGATAGTTAAAGGGAGGTAGAGAGGAAGATACAGATGGTCAGGGGAGGTGGGGCGTCTTGGTACAATCTGCTGAGCTGGGAGGAGAGAAGTATGCTTTTGCACGAGGAAGCTGGCAGCACCTGGTGTCAGGGCACGTCCTCCTGGGGTGTGCATTCAGGAAATGCACAGGCTGAGACTTAAATTTCCTTCTTAAAAAGACAATACTTGGCGGTACTCCATATGTAGTATATAATACATGTTAGGAGAAATGTTTACCTTCTTTAATTTATTCACAGCTTTTTCCCCCTCCTTTTCTTTTTCTTCATTTCCTCCTTCTGATTTTCTTTTGTGGCTTATACAAGTTGTTTACTGATGCCCTTGTAATATGTCCAAATTAGGCATTTTGTCTCCATTTACCTCCTCTGAATTGTCCCTTCTTCATATGTGTGGCTACAAATTGTATACCTTTACCTTCCTGTACTTGCTTTTTATTCTTCTCTGTTAAGATTCACTCATATTGTTGCAGGTCACCGTAATTCATTTGACTGCTGTGTAATATTCCATTGAGTTTGTACACCAATGTATGCATCTGATTTTACACTGTTGGGCATTTGGGTTATTTCTAGCTCTTCACTACTTGGGGGAGAAGTTTTCTTTCTCTAAGAATGCGCTTAAAGTCATGAGTCTGGATGTAATCACCAAAAACCAAGTAAAAAGAAGAGAATCAAAGATTGAGCCCTAGAGTCCTCCATTATTAAGAGGCTGGAGAGAAGAGTAGAAATCAGCAAGTGGAGACTGAGGATAAACTCCCAACAAGGTAGGAAGAAAACCAAGAAAGCCCAGTGTCTTAGAAGCCCAGTGCAAAAAGTGTATCAATGGAGAGGGAGTGAGACTGAGAATTGATGGTTATACAGGTCAATGGTGACCTTGATAAGGCAGTTTGGACAGACTGGTGGAGACCAAGGCCTGATTAGAGAGGGATGCAAAAACTCTCTACCTGTTCCCTGAGACTCTAGCCTCACTCTTCTCACAACCATTTGTCATATCATGGCCCCTAATCATGGTGAGTGGAGCTTAATCAAGATCAGATCATGTGACTCCCTAACTTATTTTTTGGGAGCTCCAAACTGCCTAGAGAATTCAATTTAGATTCTTGAGTATGACATTTAATCTAACCTTTTACTGTTTTTTTCTGCCTCATCTGAGGCTGCTCCACCACCTACCCTGTGCTCTCACTGGGCTTCCACTAGTTCCTGCATATTGTGCTGGTGTCCAACTTGGGTTTCTGCTAGAACATCCCTCTCCAGATCCACTTTGTACTCTCATAGAATTTTGAGCATATAGCTACCAGAGTTTCGTGTAGTGTAATTATTTATGTGATTGTGAGGCTAGCATCTCAGGGAACAGGTAGAGAGTTTTTGCATCCCTCTCTAACCAGGCCTTGGTCTCCACCACTCTGTCCAATTTGAATGTGAGTGCCTTGAGGGCACGAATTGTTACTTACTTTTTGGAGCTTCTCCAGAGTCATACAGTAAGGTGACAGACATATAGCAGATTAAGTGTTGGTAGAATGAACAACCCTGTGGAAAAATATGTCTATGGTATATTCTTTCAGATAATTTTACTGGAGACAAATCTTAGTTCTCTGAGGGTGGTTTTAATATTTGGAACTAGCCAAAGGCTGTTTGGCATTAAATTTGATGATAAAGGTGGGGAATATAAATTTTTATTACAAATGAAAGGTAGGAAAAATTAAGCATGACTGTTTTGTGATGACACCTTTTCTTACATGGCTCATAGGGCAGTGAAGTTTACCGGCACTGATTTGCTTAAGGCAATTTCAAAGGTGAATTCCCGAAAACATTTTGAACAGTGACAATATTGCTGGACTGAGTGTTTGGTTTCTCAGGGTGACAACTTTGAAGGACAAGATTTACTTGGATCTGGAAGTTCTGGTATCGATGTTAAAAAAATCAGTATCATCTTCTGATAGTCACATCTTACTTCCCGGAGTGAATTTTTACATGCTGAAGTTCACATTATCTCCTGAGTATTGAAATATTTTCTTTATAACTTTATTATTTTCAGTTCTCTCTTTTGTAAGCATTGTCTTTCAATGCAGCAGCAGCACTTGAAAATTCTATTAAAGTTGTTTATTTAAAAAAAAAAACTGTTCATAAGAGCATTAACTAAGACCAGATTTAACACCAATTCCAGTGGCTGATCCCTACCCCAAATGGATATATGGCCATTTGTTATGATCTTTTGTTTACTGATTTTCAAGCAGTTTTCAATCTGTGTGACACTGATCAGATCCAAGCCAATTTGGACTAATTTTTCAAGTCACTTTTCATGAAACAGTGCATCAAATGCTTTACAAAGTCCAAATGTGTAACATCTGCTCTCCTTTTCCTGATAATTTTACAGTTCTCTCAAGAAGTCAACTGCTTTATCAAGCACGGAATGTGTTTTATAAGTCTCCATTATTATTGTCCATGATTCTGTCACCTTTTAGAATTTCCTTTCTCAACTTTTATTTGCCAAGTCTTGATAAAATACTTATTAGTTAGGCATCTGATACAATTATTCTTCCAGTAGTAACACTTTGTGACCCTAGGTTCACTTGGATTAGATCTATATATAATCTTTTCAGTTGTTATGATTTAAAAGATGCAAGCAATAAAATCTGTGTTAGTCATTTTTGTTCATATCCTGGGAGAGATGTTATTCAGACTTGATGATTGGTATATGTTTTGAGGTTTGAAGTATTCACTTACCTGCTCTTTGTCATTAGCTGTTTGGTTTTTTTTTTTTTTCTAGGTGCATTTTAAAGTTCCCCATCTTTACCATATGGTAAATGGATATTACGCTTGCAACAGCATGCCTTACAGAACAGGGAAGTGTCTGTGCATGTACACTAAGTCGACTCGTGCAGCCTTTGGATAAAGATTGAAGTTTTTGATGCTTCCATCATCTTATTGATGTAGGTGAGCGGAGCTTAATAACATTTGCTTTTAAGGGTTTGGGGGTAATTGCTATGTACATAAACTGAGAAAAGTTTGCTTTATAATTAGTTTTTGAATCACATTCAAGAAGATTCCATGTAAATAATGCATTTTTTATGAGTTAGGCCCTGAGGTCATTGTGTTTACTGATAGAGTTCAGTTAATTGAATAAATATGAAGATCTTGTATTGAGTACCGTTGTGTTGGTTAAAATGTAATGTTACAGATATCTTATTAACTTTTACACATAAGTTACTGAATTAATAAACTGTATGAGAATATAACGAACATATTTGATAGAATCACATAAATGAAAACATTGGTTACGATTTATCAAGGATTACTCAAGTATTAATTAACTGACAGCTAGAACACTGCTTTTGACATTCTCAAATTTCCTTTGGTTAATCTTATATACATTATAGATTAGTCAGTTTCTCCTTCTTTATATAAAATATTTAGCTTTTGAAGTGTTTTGACATATGGTAAACTTCAATAAGAAGGCAGACTTTTTCAGTTTTGAGAAATGTAAATATATCATTCTGTAAGAAATTCCAAAATGTTGGCTATGGGACAATGGAAACCACATGTAGTTTTCTCCAAATCTCAATATACAAGTAACTGCTTTCAACACATCTTTTCTGTCTCCAGTTTTAATATTAACTACTTGATTAAATGTTAAACAGAGCAAAGGCCATTCTTGTCAGGCGTCACTAATATTCATATTTTTTCCAGAGGATGGAAAACATTTATTTTTGAATATTTACCACTCTTTTGTTGCTCAGTGATGACTGGTATTGGGAATACTGCTTCTTTATAATTTGAAATTCTGTAGTTGGAGATTCACTGGCTGAATAAAAGCTATGATGTCTTGTTTTGTTTTTAATTACTAAATAGAAATTTTACATTTTTTTCTGTTAGATCCACAATGTAGAATATTAATTTTGGAAATACATTCAAAGCTACTTATTCTCAAATCAAGGTTAGAATTTTCTGTTTTAAATGTTATATTTATAGATATTATAAATATTCTATTCATAAAATTATAACAATGCACTAGAGACCATTGTCTTGTATTTCTATAAATAAAAGAAATTACCAACATCTTATTTTTCTTTAAATTTTTTTAGAAGTTTTATTTATTTATTTATTTATTTATTTATTTATTTATTTATTTATAGGTAATCTCTACACCCAAAGTGGGGCTCAAACTTGCAACTCCAAGATCAAGAGTCACCTGCTCTTCTGACTGAGCTAGCCAGGCACCCCAGAAACCAACATTTAAAATGGAAGTGGAAAGAGGGTGCCTGTGTGGCTCAGTTGGTTGAGTGCCCAACTTCAGGTCAGGTCATGAATTCATGAGTTTGAGCCCCGCATCAGGCTCTCTGCTGTCAGTGCAGAGCCTGCTTCAGATCCTCTGTCCCTCTCTCTCTCAAAAATAAATAAACATTTAGAAAAATAAATGTAAGATATATATATATATATATATATATATATATATATATATTGCTTATACATTTCTAAATTTAAATTTTAATTTCACCTAAAAGGTAAATCTGAATCTAGAAAGCTTTTTCTAAGGGTAAATTATTTAAAGTTAGTAGGACATAGTTTATAAATGAATGTATATGCCTTTGGAATCAAGGATTCCAAGAAATGGTATTATGTCAGAGGTCAAACAGAGAGACTCAGAGAGTAAACATGTTTAAGATTTGCTTTCTTTGTATAAATATTTAAAATGCTGCATCAATATATATCAAAGAAGAGTGCATTATTCTTTGTGTACAAGTAAAATCAAAAGTTTGCATTTTGCTTTTTATAAAAATATGATGATTTTTTTTTCTCAAGATGCCAATCCTACACATGAAATTTTTTTTAATAATCAGTTTTTTGGGGCACCTGGATGGCTCAGTTGGTTAAGCATCTGACTCTTGATTTCGGCTCAGCTCATGATCTCATTGTTCGTGGGTTCAAAACCTGCATAGGGGTACGAGGTGATGGTGCAGACCTCTCTTTGCCCTGTTTACTCTCTCTCTCAAAATAAATTTTTAAAAAGTCAATTTTTTTTGTAGTTCCAAGTTTCTCAATTTATATCGATATCTTTCTGTTGATCTGTTGTTATTTACAGATATATATGTATTGTTTAAAATTTTCCTATTTCTACTAAATTTATGAATCATTGACAATGACATAGAAATACTATTTAATCAATACATTTCCTTGTAACATATGACTTATATTTCTGAAGTTTTAGAATTGTTTCCTTATTAATTATGAGCTAACTCACTTTATTTTTTAATTTTTTAAAAATTTTTGTGGCTTAGGCCTGGCTGGGAGAGCGCAAGATCACCATATCGATTGAGCTAAGCACTTTAAAAGAGAGATTATACAAACATTGTGAATAGATGTGGTCAAAAGAGAAGGTCGAATATGGGGTAAGAGCTTTCTGACTTTTAAAGAGAAAATAAGTAAAAATTTGTGTCACCAAAATGTTTGCATCTTTATAATATAAAACATGGGCAACCTTAAGATAAAATAATATTTGAGTTTATGCATTTTTTAAACACCAACAGATTCTTTATAGGCCATGGATAAGCAATGACTCCATTCTAATTATTTCACCAGGCAAATTCATTCATTCTGGATTATTCTCAATCAAAAAGCGTTTCTAAGATTCAGACTAAATGTATCCTCTATTTGACATTAGTCTATTGCTATTTATATCGATACTCTCATATATCATGAGTAATTTGTTTCTTTCTTATATTCTTATTGCTTTCACCAATTTGTCCATGGTGGAGAGAGAGGATAGGATTGTAGTTTGAAATGAGGATGGCATTTTTGTATTTTGACCAGAATAATCTGGAACTTTTTGCCTTCATGCTTTTCAAAGTATATATTTTGTCAAGGTGTCAGGTCCAGTCACATCAATGAGGAAAGCAGCTTGTAAGTGATCGAAACTTTACTCTCATGAGGTGTTTTGAAATATGAATGTTGCTGCAAAGAGTTAGGTGATATCTGTTTTAGAAGACTCAAGGTGTTGATCAAGTCTAAGGAATACATTTTCGGGCGCCTGGGTGGTGCAGTTGGTTAAGCATCTGACTTCAGCTCAGGTCATGATCTCATGGTTCATCAGCTCGAGTCCTGCATCAGATGAGTCCCACTTCTCTCTCTCTCTCTTTCTCTCTCTCCCTCTCTCTCTACCCCTCGCTCATTTGTGCTCTCTCTCTCTCTCAAAAAAAAAAAAAAAACAAACAAAAAAACAACCACCGTATATTTTAGGCTCCCTTGTACCTTTCAAAAAAATAGACTCGTATACATTATTGCCATATAGATCTTTGTATTATTAATTTGTTTTACATATTGAAAAACTCCTGGTTATTTCATTTTAAACTAGTAACTTTGAGGATAATTATTCTTTCTGTCCTAGGTAAGATAGGTATTTGAATTGACTGGTTGAAATAGAAAGAAACAAAATCTTCCTGTTCTTTCTCTGTAGTTTTTTAATTTCTTTTATTATGTCTGGTGGTTGTTGTAAATACAAACTATCAATTTACTTTTGTACCCTCAGAGGGTAGGGACAGGAAAAATGAGGTCCTTTCTTTTCTCTGTGCACCTCATTTAACTTAATAGTTAATCTTTGAGTGAAAATCTGACTGGAGCAGTATTTCTTAATTTGCAATTTAGGACCTCTGGGGCTTCATGTGAAGGTTCCCAGGACAAGGTGGAAGCTGTGTTCACTGATATGCCATTCTTACTCTCCCCTATGTGCGCCTGCTTAGGTCACCTGCGCAGGTATAAGAACAGAAGAGGCAGATGGGTAGAGGGCAATACACAAAAAGATAACTTCACACTTCTGTTTGGAAAATAATGGAAACATTTGGAAGCTGAAACTGCAGTTATCAGTTTATAAAGGACAGAGTGTGGTACCATGCACTTTTGTAGATTTAGGAAATAACATTTATTACTTTTGCATGTTGACTTCAAGATTTTCTCTGTGGTATGCAGTACTAAAGTGGAGTGAATGTATAAGTCAAAGTGTTTTATTTCCATTTTAATCAAGTCTCTTGAGTTAAAGTGTGTAAATTAGTACCCAATTACCTATTTTGTATGCCTGTGGTATTTCCATGTTCTACTAATATGGTAATGAATCAGAATATTGATTAGATTGTTTTAAATCTCTGAAAGAATTGAATGCCTTTGTCAGAGACTTAAATTGTAAAGAAAATTTGAAAACACAGAGTGTGCACACGAACTGATTTTTTTCTCATGATAATAGTAATAAACTTTTTTCTTTTTATAAAAACAGTACATGTTCACTGTAGAAAAACTCACAACCTATTATCTAGAGAAACCACAGTTAACATTTAAGTAGATATATTTCTTGTCTCTTTTTTCTATATCTATATACATACATTTTCCCCTACTGAGACCATGCAATTCATCAGGTAGTTTGTGCAATAAAGATAGCTTTAATAGTTTTATAAAAATGAAACAAGAGCATTGTAAAAAATTTCAACAGTACAGAAAAGAAGAAAGTAAAAAAAAAAAATCATTTGGGATCTTACCATCTAGAATCACCAGCCTAAATGAGATATGCCAAAAAATGGCCAGTTAATAATTTTAATAACATTATTCCAGATGCACGTCAATGCATAGATACTCACAAAATATTATGTATATATTGATAATTGAAAGTATACTTTTTTACTCAATAATATCATATGGACATAATTCTATGTCAAACAATATAGGTCTATTCCACAATTTTTGCTGACTGTATCATATTCTATTATTCTTTATTATAGAAACACTTTAATTAAAAATCTTATTGCTAGATACTTACAGGATCACCAATTTTTCTATTATAAAATATGCTGTAATAAGTGTTCTTACAACTAAGTATTTGTGTACATCTTTGATTCATTTCATACGCCAAATCTCAGAAGCAGTGTTGTTGGATCAAAGGCTGTACTTGTTTATACCTTCTACCAGCCACGTATGAGGGAAGCTATTCCCTCGAAATCTTACCAACATTGAATATTAGAATTCAATATATATATTTCTTTATTTGAAAATGGATCTTATTTCTATTTTATTTTGTATTTCTTTGCCTTCTAGTGAGAATAAACGTTTTCAGAGTTTTTATTGGTTATCATTCTTCTGTTGTGAATTGCCTATTTGTATCATTTGCCAATTTTTAAATTCAGATATTCCTCATTAGGTATTACATATGTAACTCCTTTTTGTGACACGTGTTTGGCATTTTTCTTCAGTAATTTGCATTATACCTTTCAGTTTTGTACACTCTCTTTTTCTGTGTGTGTAAAAGTTAGAAAGCTTTAGGCAGTTAACTATATCAATGTTTACTTCATGAGTTTTGGTGTTTTTAAAACCACACTACCCAAGGATTATGCCACCATGTATTAGTATTTTCTCCTCATGATTTCGTCACTTATTAATATGTTAAATGATTAATATATTTGGAGTTCATTTTCATGCACAGTGTGAGGTAAATCCAACTTAATATTTTCAACATCATTTACTGTATTGAATTTGTCATTTACTAAATTTTTTATTTTTTATTTTTGTTTTTGTATAAATTTATCATTCTCTTTTCCTTATGTTTTTCATCATTCGTGCAATAATTAATAAAAGTTTCCTACCTCAAGATTATATGTATGTGTGTATACACATACAGGTATATGTCTATCTTTTTAGTACATTTATGGTTCCATTTTTAACATTGAGTTCATTAGTTTATCCAACCTGAATAGTTTATTTAGGTGTACTGTGTGAAATAAAGAGTTAATTTAATTGCTCCCTCAATGGTTGGTCAGTTAAATCAATATAATTAGCAGATAATTCACATTTTGCCATTGATTTTAAATCTCACCTTTGTCACATAACACATTCTCACAACAATTTGGGCATATTTCTGGATTTTCTATTCTATTCCATTTATCTTTCTGTTTATTCTTATACTAGTTCTATGCTTTAAAAATTATAATAGCTTTATACAGCTATTATATATATATGTATACATATATGTATATACATATATAGAAAAGCTTAATACACTTAAAAATCTTACAGCTTTCCTTCAATTTTTTAGTTTGGGGTATAGATTAGTATTGCATTGTCCTTTTAAAAAAGTTTTTATTCAAATTCCAATTAGTTAACATACAGTGTAATTAGTTTCAGGTGTACAATTTAGTGATTCAACACTTCTGTACAACACCCAGTGCTTATCACGACAAGTGTACTCCTTAGTCCCCATCACCTATTTAACCTTTCCCTCCCCATTCTCCCCTCTGGTAACCATCAGTCTGTTCTCATAGTGAAGAGCCCGTTTCCTGATTTGCCTTTCTCTCTCTTTTTTCCCCTTATACTCATCTGTTTTGTGTCTTAAATTCCACGTATAAGTGAAATCATATGGTATTTGTCTTTCTCTGCCTGACTTATTTTGCTTAGCATAATACTTTCTAACTCAAACATGTCTTTGCAAATGGCAAGATTTCATTCTTTTTTATGGCTAAGTAATATGCCATTGTATACATAAATCACATCTTCTTTATCCATTCATCAGTTGATGGACATTTTGGCTGTTTCCATAGTTTGGCTATTATAGATAATGCTGCTAAAAACATTGGGGTGCATGTATCCATTTGAATTGGTGTTTTTGTATAGTATTTCCTTTAATTTACATTCCTCTGTAGTGATTTGGAGCATTTTTTCATGCTTGCTGACCATTTGGATTTGCTTCTATGTGGATTTTTTACTTATCTCTTTTATCCATTTTTCTCTTCAGTTGTGTCTTCTTCCATAGCCTATAAATATTCATCCTTTATCTCTCATCTGTATTGCAAATAGCTTTGTAACTCTATTATCTATTGTTTATGATATCTTTTAGTATATGTGCCTTCAATTTTTAAAAATGTGTTTATGAGGGGTGCCTCAGTCGGTTAAGTGTCCAACTCTTGATTTCAGCTCGGGTCATGATCTCACAGTTCGTGAAATTGAGCCTCGTGTCTAGCTCAGCACTGATATCTTGGAGCCTGCTTAAGATTCTCTTTCTTTCTTTCTCTCTCTCTCTCTCTCTCTCTCTCTCTCTCTGTGTCTCTCCCTCTCTCCCCCCTCCCTAGGCCCCGCCCCCCCTTAAAAATGAATGAATGGACTTTAAAAAATGTATTTATAAGGTCTACCTTTTATTTTATAACTTCTAAATTTCCTGTCTTAATTTAAAAGGTCCTCTACTACTGGCTGTACCTAGTCTTCTACATGTTCTTACAATATATGTGTTATTTAAAATTTTACATTTAAGATTTAGCTCATATGAATTAATTTTTGTATGTGGTATATAATAAAAGTCTAGTTTTATTTCTTCAGATGATTAGCCCATTGTGTCAAAATTATTTTCATGAATAGAAATATCACTTTTATTTTATTTTATTTTATTTTATCTTATTTTTATTATTTTTTTAATTTAATGTTTATTTATTTTGAGAGAGAGAGACAGAACGTGAGCAGGGGAGGGGCAGAGAGAGAGGGAGACACAGAATCCAAAGCCAGCTTCAGGCTCTGAGCTGTCAGCACACAGCCCAATGAGGGGCTTGAACTCACGAGCCACAAGATCATGACGTGAACTGAAGTCAGAAGCTTAACCGACTGAGCCACCCAGGCGCCCCTTTATTTATTTTTTTAATGTTTATTTTTGAGAGAGAGGGAGACAGAGCATGAGAAGGGGAGGGGCAGAGAGAAAGGAGATACAGAATCTGAAGCAGGCTCCAGGCTCCAAGCTGTCAGCACAGAGCCCAACGCGGGACTCAAACTCACCAACTGCAAGATGATGAGTGAGATGAAGTCGGATGCTTACCTGACTGAGCTACCCAGGTGCCCGAAATATAACTTTTATTATATTTACATTTTTTTACATATACTGAAATTAAATTCTGAACCTGTATTCTGTCCCATTGGTCAATTTGTCTACCTTATGTTGGTATAATACTATCCTATACGTAATACAATACAATATTTTGACAAAAAATGCAGTTATTTGAATACAATAGTGAATGGCATTCTCACACATGCAAGCATAAAGGTGAATGTAATACCTTTGAGTTCTCAGGGAAATAGACATTTGATAACAAAATTCAGGTAACAAAGAGATGAAGAAATAAATTAACAAATGGAAAGTCAGGTCATGAAAGAGTTCATTAAATGCATGAATGCATTAAAATAAAAAAAACTATAATCAAATAACTGTGAGAGATATGTTGCAAAACAATATGTATGTAAATATGACTAATACTGACAATGTATAAAGAATGCAAATAAAATCAGTTGATGGCTATTTGGTGATTTGGCAATAAGTATAAAATGCAATTGACTCAGCAACTCTACTCATCCATACACCTGGAAGAAGTAATTACAAGTTCAGTGTACAGAACTGTAGGTTCTGTGGGAATATGGTAAGTATGTAACAGGTAGATTTGACCAGGGCTAAGGAGTTAGAAAAAGCTTTTTGGAGAAAGTGACATTTTAACTGAAACATAAAGGATATTCAGGGGTTAGGGTGGAGGTGAGATAGTGGGTGGGGAATATTCTAGGTGGACAAATTATAAATATGAAGGCTCTTGGTGGGAGTGAAGGGGTGGGAAAGGCATTCCACATTCCACAAAGAGGGGCAGAATGACTGGAGCATAGACAGCTGAGGTGAGGGTAGATGTGATAAAGAGCACAGATGAATCAGAACAGTAGGCAGGATCAGTCAGACCCTGAGGCCATGCTCAAGAGTTTGGTCATTATGCAAGGGACAGTGGAAAGTCATTGAAGATTTTACTCTGTTGGGGTAGGGAGGTGTGGGAAGACTTCCTCAGATACATTGTGAAAAATCATTCCAACTACTGTGTGTTGAATAGACAGGAGCAGAACAAGAACAGATGGAGAGGCTACTGCAGGAGTCTGTGTGAGAGATGAAGTGTTGACAGTGGAGAAGGAGAGGATGAATGGAGTCTAGATGTTTAGGCATCAGTATAGATAAGATTTGCTAATAGATTGAGTGTAGGGAGTGAAGAAGATGGAAAAATCAAGGAAGATTCCTGATAGGGAACATGAATAGCTGTTTGGATAGTGCTGCTGTTTGCTAAGATAGGGAATCCATAACGAGAAGATAGGCAGGGAGATGATTCATTCACTTTGGTGCCTGTCGAGATCAAAATAGTAGGTGGCAGATATGACAGTAGGCACACAAGTTCATGATCTAGGCTGGAACTCAGAAGAGAAATCTGGGCTTCAGATAGAGGTCGGGTTTGGTGATGTACAGATGTAGCTGAAGTCATGGACTGCACGAGATTGCGTCTAAATCTAAGTCTAAAAAACAAAGCAAACAAACAAAGCAGAAAACAGACCCATAAATACGGAGAACAAGCTGATGGTTGCCAGAGGTGAGGGGGCTTGGGAAATAGGCAAAGTGGGCAAATGGGTGTAGGAGGTACAGGCTTGCACCTGTACCTTACGGAATAAATGAGTCCTGGGGATGAAAGGCACAGGATAGGGTATATAGTTAATGGTACTGTAATAATGTTTTATGGGGACAGATAGTAGCTATATCTGTGGTGAGCATAGCATAATGGACAGACTCGTTGAATATCTATGATGTACACCTGAAACTAACATTGTACGTCAACTATATTTCAGTAAAAAAAAAAAAAAAATAGAGTACTTCGTGCAGAGAGATGAGAATCTGGGGAAGTCCTGAGGAGCACCCACATTTCATGGTGGAGTAGAGCAGAAGGATCCCTGAAAATAAAACTGCAAAGGGAGGCCAAAAATGTAGAAAACCCAGTATTTTCTTGGCAAGCGAGGAAGAGTGTATCTTAAGGAGACAGTAGTGACCTGTGTCAATGATGCTAAAAGGACAAGTTCAGAGATAGGTCTATTGGATTTGATTATAAGAAGGCCTTTTATAAAATGTGGAAAGTCCACCTGGGGAAGAAGTGGAGACACAAATCCAGGCAGGAGTGTGTTGAAGGAAAATGAGAGGTGAGGATATAAAGTTGAGGTTAATTTCTTTAAGAAGTTCAACTGTGGGGGCACCTGGGTGGCTCAGTCGATTAAGTGTCCAACTCTTGATTTCAACTCAGGTCATGGTCTCATGGTTCATGAGTTACAGCCCCATGTTGGGGCAAACCCCTCCCCTGCTCGTGCTCCTTCTCTCTCTCTCTCTCTCTCTCTCTCTCTCTCTCAATAAATAAATAAACTTAAAAAAATTAAAAAATAAAAGAAAGAAAGAATTTTGATAGTGAAGGAAAGAGCGAAAACCTGAGGCTATGTGGGCCCTAGAAGGTTTTAAATTTTTATTATTTTTTTAACTTTAAAAAATTTATTGATTGATTTTTGATAGGATGGGAGGGGCAGAGAGAAAGAGAGAGAAAGGGAGAGAGGGAGAGAGAGAATCCCAAGCAGGGTCCACGCTGTTAGCTCAGAGCCCTGACCCAGGGCTCAAACCCATGAACCTGTAAGATCAAGACCCAAGCAGAAACCAAGAGTCAGATACTTAACTGACTGAGCCACCCAGGAGCCCCTTTATTTTTTACTCTTTAAAGATACTGATAGGAAGGCTCCAGTAAAGAGAGGTTAGAGATACAGGAGAGGGGATTCACTGTTAGCCATTTTTGTCAAGATTCTGGAGGAGGCTGGGCGAGGGGAGTCCTAGGGCACAGGGAGAGGGATGCTTGCTCAATGTTAAGAGGTCAGAAGGAGAAGTGCTGAGTGCACAAATAGGTAGGGATGTGGATGTGAAGGGTGTAGATGTGATGGATGAAGCTGTTCAGATAACCTCTACCTGCTAGGAGTGGGAGGAAAGGAGATGCCCAGAGAAGGGGATGTCATGGGCCCTGGGAAAACCATTTGAGAAGCAGAAGAAGGCTTGCGTAGTTGTGGGTCATTGAAGAGCTGACCAGAAACTCAGCACTTGTCAGAGAGCCCGTTCTTCTTTATGTTATAAGGCAAACTCCTGAGGTTTGGGTCTGCCTGTCACTTGAGTTATTTTAGGTAGAAGCCAGATGAGGGATATTTACAAACACTTGGTGTACAGAATATCCATCACATAAAAAACAAAGCAAAGCTATGAAGAGTAAACCAGTTCTATTCTTCCATGGTATAAGGTAAACGTCATATCCACTAAAAATCTGGAAAATCTGGATATATTCATATACTTCTTAAGTAAATGAAATATATAAAATTCACTTACGCAAATGGAATATATTAGAGATTTTTCCCTATAGTATTACTGGGGAATTTGTTTTGAAAAGGGAAAAGAATATGGAGTTTGGAGTCAGGTAAACTTGTTTTAAATCTAGTTCTGTTAATTACTAAAATGACCATGGGTAAGTCACCATCACTGTGCCTCAGTTTTCTCATTTTGAAGTAAAAAGATCTGGGGTACCTGGGTGGCTCAGTTGATTAAGCATCCGACTCTTGATATCTGCTCAGGTCATGATTACATGGTCATGAGAATGAGCCTCACGTCAGGCTCTACGCTAAGCGTGGAGCCTGCTTGGGATTCTCTCTCTCTGCCCTTCCCCTGCTTGTGTGCATGCACATGCTCTCTCTCTCTCTCTCTCTCTCTCTCTCTCTCTTAAAATAAATAAATAAACTGGGGCGCCTGGGTGGCGCAGTCGGTTAAGCGTCTGACTTCAGCCAGGTCACGATCTCGTGGTCCGTGAGTTCGAGCCCCGCGTCAGGCTCTGGGCTGATGGCTCGGAGCCTGGAGCCTGTTTCCGATTCTGTGTCTTCCTCTCTCTCTGCCCCTCCCCCGTTCATGCTCTGTCTCTCTCTGTCCCAAAAATAAATAAACGTTGAAAAAAAAAATTAAATAAAAATAAATAAATAAATAAATAAACTTAAAAAAATAGCTGAATGGCTTGTTGGAAGATTGAGTGAAGTGATATATGGAAAATATCTAGAACAGTGTGTGGCACAAAGTTGGTGCTCAGAGAGGAATCTTTTTATTTGTTCTTGGTTTATAGGATTTATAAGAATGATTTACAGAGTTCCCATGAATGATCTCTTGTTTCCTGTTCAATTAACCTATACACATTTATGGAACACATGCTAGTTCTCAGGTACCTAGTCCTGCGCTTGGGACTGTGGAAACAAAGTAGGATGAACCATGGTTGTTGCCCCAGAGCTCCTCACGCTGCACTTAAAATATGTTTTCATGTGACAGTTTTATAAACACACACTCCCAGAATCTGTTAGTTGCTTCACTGAATGCTATATTTTAGCCCAGTGGCTAGCATGTAAGGGTCACTTAATATATCTTATTTTTCCTCTCCTCTTCTCCCAAAATAAGATACAGGCAATTCCAGCTTTGTGACTAACTGATATACAGAAATCTGATGTACAGATTCGGAATTACAAATAGCTTATGATAGGTGTGGAAAGAAACCATTTAAAGGCATGAGCTTCTTAGGAAAGCAGACCTCTGGGCACAGACTTCCAAGGTTCGTTGCCTGTTTTGCCCTAAATAGCATCCCTGACATGATCTGAAAGTTCTACATCTTTACGTGACCCTGACTGTGTTTCCTATGGTTTTGCCTAAGGGATGTCCTTTCCATTTCTGAAAGCTGAGTTTCTGACACTCATATCTGTTTTAGATTTCTTGAAGTTCCTTAGAACAATTTTTTTTTTCTTACTAAAATTCACAATTTGATGTCTGGTCTTTCTTCTGGCTCAGTGAGAGGAACAGTGCTCTCTAGAGTCTGTAGTAGGTCACTCTCTTATGATATGATGCTGTAGTGTTACCAGTTCTGCTATTCCATCTACCAGTGAAGTAAGTATTTTTGTTTTATGATATTAAAATTATATGAATGCATTTTCATTACAAAAGATTAAAACATGCAAGTTCCGAGTGTAACATGTGAAATACCTCATTTTTTTTCTCATCCTGTCCACTTCTTCTAAGGAACACTATGAACACTTTGGGGAATAATTTTCCAGATATTACTCTATGTATTTCCATGCATATTAATTTTTGTATGAAATATGTATTTCATATATGTTTAAAAATTTTTTGTGTTTATTTATTTTTGAGAGACAGAGACAGAACATGAGTGGGGGAGGGGCAAAGATGAAAGGGGACACAGAATCCGAAGCAGGCTCTGGGCTCTGAGCTGTCAGCACAGAGCCTGATGCAGGGCTCGAACTCACCAGCTGTGAGATCATGACCTGGGCAGAAGTCAGATGCTCAACTGACTGAGCCACTCAGGCACACCCATATAAGTTTTTAAAATAAAAACGAGACACAAAACTATTCCAAAACTGGCTTTTCTCACTTACTAGATGTGGTAGGCATTTGACATTGTACATTCAGATTTATCTCATCCTTGTTAACAGCCGCATAGAATCCTATATTATAGATGAAGTATGATTTGTATCGCCAATCCCCTGTTGATAGCCAAAGTCAGACTGCTGACTTTCCCCCCCAAGTGTGGGGAAATCTTCTCTGTTTCAGTTAACTACAACTATTCAGGCCCATAATCCTCTAGCCATCTTTCACCCTCTGACTTTTTTTTTTCCTTTTGAGCGCTTATCATTTGACATATACCTGGTCAGTGGTTTATTATCTGTCTCCATTTCACTGGAACTTAAAATCAACAGGCCAGGAACAAGAGATGGTAGTGGTGGGAAGGGTGTGTGTGTGTGTGTGTGTGTGTGTGTGTGTGTGGTTACCTTGGCACCAATTCCGGATTGTCTGTCTGCTATAATTCTGAAGGAATTTCTCTACCCCTTAATCACCTGGTTTCCCCATCTCTCCACATGTGTCTGTTCTGGAGGGTGTTTTTTTGTTGTTGTTGTTTTGTTTTTTTCCACCACTTACATCCATTTAGTCACTAAATCTTATCGATTTTTCTAAATATATCTTGTACCTACATCCATTCTTTTCAAAACCAAAGCATCACTCTATTCCAAGACATTGTCAGCATTGGCCAAGACTGTAAGACTATGGCTAGAGCCTCATAACTGGCCTCTGCCATCTACTGTGCCCCTGCCTCTGCTCTCTCCCCACCATATTCTTCACTCTGCACTCAGAGTGATCTTTTCACAGTGACATCTTAAAACCTCTCAGTGGCTTCCTCTTACCTGTGCCTATGGGTCAAACTCATGATCTCTCACATTGCCTACAGAGAATGCTTTTTCTCTCCACCTCTCATTTTACATTATTCAGGTTCCATCTTATATATATTTTGCTTAGAAGTGCTTTCTGTGACTACATAGACCATACCCTGGACTTCTGGGTAGCAGTCATCATACTTGAATGTACTTGGTTAATATCTATCTTGGAATGTACTTGGTAATAACTATCTTAGGTAGACTACATGGTCCCTGAGAGCAGGGACCCGTGTCTGGCTTTGTCATTGCTAGGTACACAGGAGCTTCTCAACAAAGGTTTGCTGAATGGATGAATACAGTCTAAACTTTGGAAGAGTAAAAATTCTCTAAAATTACTGCCTTGGCCTTGATTCAAGAAGTGATAATCTGGCGTAAACTTGTGCACATGAGACCGAACAAGGCAATACAAGAAGAAAATGGCAGAACCATTTCTGTAGCCTACCCTGGATAAGGCTCCAATAATGTTCTAGTAAAGTGGGGTTAATACCAGAACCATATTGTGGTTCAGTAAGTAATTTTCCACTTATTGCATAAATAGAGAGAACATAATTATATACAGTCATTCCATTCATTGTTTAGAAATTGACTGGTAAGAAATTAACTGTTTAGAAAGTTGAATGTGATTCATCCTATAGCATGAGTTTACTTTTCAGACAATCTCTTTATTGTCCTTATAAAGATCAGGTTAAAATAATGCCTTGAGTTATTCTTAAGGGCAGTTACTTGATTCATTCTCAACTGACTTTTTTTATTCGTGGCCTCACCTTGAATAATTTTAACCCCCCTGATGTTTCCTACAATCAAATCAAATCAGCCTTATAAACTGTGTACAATTGAAGCTAAAATGATACAAGATTTTGTGAAGGTTTTGAGTGATAGAAGATAGAATATGATCTCAGCTATAATTATAGCATTGTTAAACTGAGACTATAATTTAAGGATTTAACCTTCATATTTAAAACTCGAGGGTTTTGTATAACTGCAAGCATCCACAAACAATGAGGACATTCTTAAGAGGAAAGAGCTTAAAAGCAAATAGCACTGCTAACTTTTCTATTATATTTAGGGGCTCTGGTAGTGCCAATTTAGTTCCAGGATTGCTATGACACTCAGGCACAATACACCAGGAAAGAAGCTTATGACCATACTTACTCTTTAATCTGCAATGCTGGTTTCAGCAGAATTTATAATCAGTTGGGGGTTTGACAGACTGACAACAACCTCTCTGCTTCCATTTTTATCTTCTTGATTGCTTATTTATTGCAAGAGCATGATATTTATTCTTCATAATATGCTAATCATAATTACTAAGGAAATCACTGGTTAGCCTGTCTGGCATTGGGTGATCAAAAAAAAAAAAAAAAAAAAAAAAAAAAAAGCCCAGAATGGAGACAAAAAACGTTTCATTAGAAAACAAAAGGAATTAGAATGGAGCGCACTTTGATACCATTATGATTTGGTTCTTACAAATTATTAGTAACAACTTGACTAAAAATGTCACTGTAGACATACAAAGCCAGGTTGTTGCAACATGTGGATTAGAGTTTGTTCCCATCTGGGAATAGCAGAGAAAGTTCCCACAGAGGCCAGTAATAAATAGTGGTCACTCTAACCAGAGACAGCCAGTCCTAATTTAGTTCTGCATCTTCTTGTCTCCTCTATTTGCCTTTTTGTTTTTGTGTTTTTTGTCCCCTTTAGGACACTTTCCATCTTTTCTTCTCCACTCTCCCATGGAATATTTTGGTTCCATTATTACTTCTCCTTGGGATAGTACATTTATTATTTACTTTATCTCTAATTGAAAAATTAGAGGTTTTCTTCCCTGTTTAATTCTGAGCATCGATGATTTTTTTTCTTAAAGTCAGGGCACTATCCCACTGTCTCTAAAAATAGACAGTTGTCTACTTTGGCTTCTGGCAAAGTCAATTCTGGATCTAAAATGAAAGATGTTATGGAAGAAGTAAGAAGATTGCCACCCAGTGAGTTATAGCAGAGAATAGAGAAAGGTCTAGAGATGGTTTAGAGAATATTTCCCTTTTAAGGCCATCTAAGCTTAAATAGCCCTTAAAACTTATCAATGGTAATTCACTTAGAAATGCTTTAGAATACTAGGAAAATGTAAAAAGGACATTTAAAATGAAATACAATGAAGTAATTTGCAATCATTTTGCATATAATTCTGAGAGACCTCTCCATATAATCTTATAAGAATATAATTTACAGGGAAAATTCACCCAACAAAATAAAATTGAACTTTCTTCCATAGATAACTGATAAGAAGTAGCCTCGAAAGTAACATTACTGAAACAAAAACTGATCATGAAGACCAAAATGCCGTAGATGTTCTATACTCAACAAGATTAAGAAGCTATTTGGAGTATTTGGGAACTGTATTAGCAATAGACTTAAGATAATGACTTTGTATAACACTGTGGTTGTCTCTGCAATTATTGGGTAGCAGTGTGAATAACTATTTATCCTGGATTATTTGGAAATCAGAACTAGTTTGGAGGATTGGGAGATTTATAGAAAAACAAAGCCCACTATATATAAAGGATCTGGAAATTTGAAGAAAAGAGCTAATTATATGTAACCTAATCAAAAAGAAATGTCTGCAAAAGATTCTAAACAGAATAATATTTTAAAGTCACAGCACCATGGTGGCCAGAAGGAGGGTATTCTTACAATAGGGAAATATGATGGAATGATTTAGGTTGAATATGAAAAAAAAGAAATCTAATAAATCTAAGAAATCTAATAAATCTAATATGCCTTGTGATATTTTCTTATGGGCACAATGGGAGTACATTTTCAAAAGTAACACTGGAATAGACAAAGAATTTATTTTTAGGAACAAATCATTTATTTCCAGTTTTTACTTTAGTTTTGTATCAAGTTAATAGAATAGTATCAAAACATGAATTAAAGGCTGAACTCTACCGTTTACTAAATGTGTGATCTTTGGTAAATGGATAAAGCTACATTTACAAATGGGGATAATAGCACCTACCTCACTGGGTTGTTATGAGGTTCAAAGGAGTTAACAGATGTGAAAGTGCTATACAAATACTAAGTAAGAGCCTGTAATGGTAAAGTACTTCAATCCTTTTCTTTAGCTGAGCCAAACTAATATACCATAAATCAGTAGCTCATATCATATTCTTCTGAAATTTAACAATTTCCAAGTAGGTTTAGCATTGGAAAGTTATTTCATCAAGGAACAGAATATGTGGGAAAGTTAAGACTGCATGCATATGATTATGACATATCAGTGGTCTGGTTTAATGGATATGCTACTTGTAATGTACCATCACATTTAAAAAACCCCATTAGGGACGCCTGGGTGGCTCAGTCTGTTAAGCCGCCGACTTCGGCTCAGGTCATGAACTCGCGGTTTGTGAGTTCGAGCCCTGCGTCAGGCTCTGTGCTGACAGCTCAGAGCCTGGAGCCTGTTTCAGATTCTGTGTCTCCCTCTCTCTGACCCTCCCCCGTTCATGCTTTGTCTCTCTCTGTCTCAAAATAAATAAACGTTAAAAAAAAATAATAAACCCCATTAATTTTCTGGAGGTAATTTTGTATTAAATATATTCAATTAACTTCTCTAAGAATATTTTTTTGGCTGGTAACCAGTAATTGTGCTGATCAGTAGATCTTTCTCTTGTAGGTTTCAATAGCATGGCCACTCATTAACCTTTTTTTCTCATAAGGAAAACTTTCTAGATCTTGCAGGCAAAAGTGCCTGAAAAATAAAAATTGGCATTTATATTATGATTCATTGAGTCAAAACAAAAAAAAAAAAGAAAATTAGGTAAAAAAAAAATAAGGAACCTAAAATTTCTTTGTTCATTTTAATTGGGTTAAGAAGACAACTGTTAAAAATGGTTATATAGTGTATTGTGGATTTTTTAAAAGTATTGACCAGAATATAAATGGTTCTTTTATTAGACATGCAGAGCATAATTTCTTGAATTCATTCTGATTCTTGTTGAATGTCTTTACTTCATATATCTGTATTTTATACCTTGAGATGTATCTGTCTTATTATGACAAGTTTCTGAATTCTCATGTCACCTTAATTCATCTTATGTGAATTTTGTCATGAAATTTGGTATGTAAACATCAATCTGTTCAATTTCATCTGAAAATCCTGGTCCCTTTCCCCACTACAGAGGCAGTTTCAAATTCAAACTGTCTTTTTAATTATTAGACCCTTCTTTAATATTTAACAAATATATTTTGCATGGAAAGAAAAAAAAACCATTAATCTTCTGAAGTCTAACCATAGTGTATATTTTGTGGTCACCTAGAAAGGTTTTCTAGTTTCCAAGTGAATACAGGCTGTTAAACTGTGTATAGCAAAGATTGAGAATGTTATAATATTCATCTTTTCACATAATAACCAATGGGTTGTGTGAAATACTATGTGACCATAATTTCACATTAAAATAGGTAAAGCAGAAACGGTTTAAATTAATCTTGATGCCACATTTGTCTTTGGAAATAAGATGGGATGAATCCAGTTTTAGGAAAACAAGTGGACCTACTAGAGAAAGTATGCCAGATTGGCTGTGATTATTTCCCCCAAATCATTATAAACAACATATATTTAGTTTTAAACATTTATTTTTCGTTTTCTTTGTTTTTACCCTCATTCTTCGTCACCCCATGTATGATTGAAATAATCACTTCTAATTATTCTAGATGATGACACTTGGTGGTCTCTTTCTGACTTATTGACATGATTTTGAATATCACTTTTTTTTTTTTTTTTTTTTTTTTTTTTTTTTTTTTTTTTTTAGCAAATTGACTGCTTCCTTAAAGAGATTCCAGGTGCCAGGGGTGTACGTGTTATACCGTTCTTATCAGTGAGAGAACTCATGATTTTTTTTTCTTAAAGAAAGACTAAAAGATGAAAAGATAACGTGAAATGGATAACAGAATATAAACTGAATGAGTAGAAATACAGCTGAAAGGAAAATGTGGTAAAGAAAAAAATCAGGTCCCAGGAAATCACTTCAGGATACAATAGACAATATAATACAGTAAAAAAGAAAACACAGAGATTAAAGTCCTGAAGATAAATGGGAAAGAATAGCAAGAAGGTGTATTTTAGGCAAGGCAAGAATAAAAAAAAACCAACCAAGAGTTATAAGAAAACAAGGTCTATTTTAAAATTTAAGAAGTCTTAAAACATTTGCAACACCTTAAGGAAAACTGAATTGCAAAAGTATATAGGAAATGACATACAAAAACAAAAACATTAAAAACATTTTTAATTTTGTTATATTTTTATTGTGATGATTTCTATTTTTGAAAAATGGCAGTAATCAGATTAATGTTTACAGCAAAGTAAGATTTCTAGGACATAATTTAGATCCATAGAGTTTATGTGTTTAATGCAATCAGAATGGAAAAGGAAACGATTAAGACATTATCTGAAGGCAAAGACCCAATCATCAGAATATATTTGAAAGGTAACTTTCCTATAACACCAGCTGTCCTAAAGGCTTTATAGAACATAATAGTGGCTAAGCAGGACTCCTCCTGCTGCTGTAGGAGTTATAGCCAATAACAATGTATTGACATTTATATGGTTACAATGCTCTGACCTGAACTTGCTTAACTAGTGCCCTAGTAATCGCCAAATGTTTCACATTTACAGTAATGCCAAGATAAAAATAGCAAAGCTGATCAAATAAAGTTAAATGTTAATATAGAATAATAAGGTTAAGTACTTCATAGAATGTTGTTCCTGACAATTTGTTTTCCTCATTGAGTAAGTGAATGCAATTTATGAGAAAATAGCCCTTCATATTATTTCCCTAAAGTTAGGCAGCATGAATAATTAGCCTTTACTAAGCAGTTACTAAAGCATCACTTGCCTTGTAGATCAGTTGAAAATAAGGAGCAATAGGAAAAAGTAAGTTTAGATTTTTAGCATGCTGTTTCTGTGCATTTTAAACTACTAGTTCTCCAGGCTTTTGTATTATTGTAATATATTAGCTAAAGAAATTGGATTTATTTTAAACTCCCTTTTAAACATTTTCATCCTCTTCAATGATTAAGACTCAGTAAAAAGTTGAACATTTACTTACAGTTCTATTAACTTTTCTTCTAAATCAGGTATTTCCCTCACTCTCTTATTATTGTGATAATAAAGGTACTAATGGATGCTTTCATTGATAGGCCCCCTACTTAAGGAAAATGAAAACTAAAAATGATTCTGGTTCTTTAAAAGT